>NC_037689.1:81335798-81353675 GCF_003255815.1 Theropithecus gelada | reverse complement strand
GCCCAGGCTGGAGTGCAGTGGCCGGATCTCAGCTCACTGCAAGCTCCGCCTCCCGGGTTTACGCCATTCTCCTGCCTCAGCCTCCCGAGTAGCTGGGACCACAGGCGCCCGCCACTTCGCCCGGCTAGTTTTTTGTATTTTTTAGTAGAGGCGGGGTTTCACCGTGTTAGCCAGGATGGTCTCGATCTCCTGACCTTGTGATCCACCCGTCTCGGCCTCCCAAAGTGCTGGGATTACAGGCTTGAGCCACCGCGCCCGGCCCCAAATATTATTGTTAAGTTTTGGTTTTGCTTAGGAAAAAACTGAGATTAAAAAAAAAATTTTTTTTTTTAACTAAGGTTATTATATCCATGTATCTTCCTGTATGTGCTTTTAAAGTCCTTGTGACATTGACTTAGAGGGCTTTAACTCCTGGGTCTAAAAAGGACATCAGGTCCTGCTAAATCTTAAACACCGACAGCAATTAAAGCCTCATCTTCAGGCCCTGTGGAAGATGCCAATCAAAATAAACTGCATTCCTGAAATATAGGGCAAAAAACAATTAAAGCTATTTGATTCCTCAAGGGCCAGGAACTATCGTGGAAGAGGAGAGCGTATAAGTTTGTAAAGGCCAATTTTTAAAGATAAAATAAGTTCAGTTTCTCTATAAATGAATCATTAGTGTCAAAGGCACACGGATGCAAAAGCAGTACATGGACCCCTGTGTCAGATTAACAAGTTTTTCTTAAAGCATTAACCAACTCCTCCAACTCCTTAATAAAGGTTATAAAAGGCTTATAGAAGTTACATTTTATAATCAAGGTTAAACTTTATAGATTATTTACAAAATTTTGAAAAACAAATGTAATTGGCTTCAAGCTGTTTTTATTAGGGCTTCTTGTTTAGAAAATTAAGTCTCTTCTCTCAAAGAATGAAGGTTTTCACTTTCTTTGAAGTCCTTGAATTAGCACTTTGGTTAAACAATGACCTGTAATACTATTTTGTAATATCAAGCATTTTAAACTTTTATATTTGACAAATTTTCCAAAATCAAATTATAAATTATGTCTTTTTCTAACCTAATTAATCCTTTAAGACATTAGGTTCCCTGAAGTCCAAAAATGTCATAATTTGGCTTATTTAGTATAAAAATTATATAGGAAGCATTGTTAAATATGAAATGTTGCTTGGTTTTCTTTGGACTGTATTTGTATAAATATGTTATTAGTATGTGTTCCAAAATTATAGGAAACTCCTGCAATTCTGATATAACTTAGCGTACATTATCGGTAATAATCCCATTGTTATGTTAAAATTATTGTGTGCCACAGAGGTAACAAATTTCTTTGTCAATTGTGTCTTTTGATTATGGCTGCCTTAAAACTTTTTTTTCATTCATGGACAATTGTTGTCTTGTTTTAGTCCTTTTTAGAAGATGGTTTTATAATCAGCTATAAAATTCCAATAGGTGCTCTTAAATGCATGTTTCTGATAACTTTTGAAGACTGTGACATCAGAATAGAGGAGAAACTTCTAGGACTCATGGAGAGCTAAAATGTTCACGAGTATCAAGCAGAACAAGAAATAACTGCATGGACCGAACTAATTTTTTGACTTTTTGCTTAAAATGTTTGCTGATCCTTTGTTTTGTTTTTCTTTTCTTTCTTTTTTTTTTTTTTTTTGAGACGGAGTCTCGCTCTGTCACCCGGGCTGGAGTGCAGTGGAGCGATCTCAGCTCACTGCAAGCTCCGCCTCCCGGGTTTAGTGGCTTGATCTCAGCTCACAGCAAGCTCCGCCTTCCGGGTTTACGCCATTCTCCTGCCTCAGCCTCCCGAGTAGCTGGGACTACAGGCGCCTGCTACCTCGCCTGGCTAGTTGTTTTTTTGTATTTTTTAGTAGAGACAGGGTTTCACCATGTTAGCCAGGATGGTCTCGATCTCCTGACCTCATGATCCGCCCGTCTCGGCCTCCCAAAGTGCTGGGATTACAGGCTTGAGCCACCGCGCCCGGCTTGTTTTGTTTTTCAGAGTCTTAAAACTTCTCTTTTGAGCTACTGACAGCTTTTAACAATGTAGTATACTCCCATAAGCAAGATTTGGAACACACTTGTTTCTGTCTACCTGATTTTCTCCAGAATTTGTAAACTATTTTTGAGTATTCTTAACTTATGGCAATACAGTTATTTGCATAAGTGCAATAAGAATCTGTTTTCATTTGTAACAGGACACAGTTGGAGACACTGGTAATTTTACCACGTCTTTGACTGGAATGGTGTACTTTCCTTTAAAGAATCAGACTTGACTTATGAAGGCAATAAAGCCCTTGGAAAAACTGGCCTCATATTTCATGTACACAGTCCACATATAGGGTTTCTGACCCTTGGTAATTAACGAATGTCACTTTCCGACAGGCACAGAAGCCTCAGGTTTATCTTGGAACCTCAAGAGGAGGAGAAATTCACCCAACTCATAGATATTTGATGACATAAATTCATGGCTGGGCTCGGCTTTCAAGAAGTGTTATCTGATGTCTGGGCGTGGTGGCTCATGCCTATAATCACAGCATTTTGGCAGGCTGAGGCGGGTGGATCATGAGGTCAGGAGTTCAAGACAAGCCTGGCCAACATGGTGAAATACCGTCTCTACTGAAAATACAAAAATTAGCCGGGCACGGTGGTGGGCACCTGTAATCTCAGGTCCTCGGGAGGCTTAGGCAGGAGAATCACTTGAACCCAGGAGGTGGAGGCTGCAGTGAGCTGAGATTGTGCCACTGCACTCCAGCCTGGGTGACACAGCAAGACTCCATCTCAAAAAAAAAAAAAAAAAAATCTTATCTGAGATTCCTCCTATGGAACAAAGTTCAATCAAAGCCCATTTAAAAGCCTAAGTAAAAAATAATTATTCTTGCTGCACTGTATACAAATAATTAGGCCAAGTATAATAAGCAAACCAGTCCTACCATGATTTGTCTTTAGCAAAAGGGAAACTGGAGAGAGAAAAAATTATATTTCAAAACGACAGTATACCCATTGTTAGATTCTAGTCTTGCCTAATTTTTGTTTCAATTTTTATTAGCGTCTACAGTTTGGATGGAATTCTAATTTTTTTGGCTATAAGCTTTCAAAATAATGTTTTCAATTTTTTTCCTTCTTTTTATTCCCCCATTTTTCCTAATTTGGAGTCACTGAAAACTCAGCTGTGCTTTCTTAAAACCCTGGGAACTGAAGCCGGACAACTCAAACTTCAGGAAAAAATAACAGTAATTGGCCAGCACAGTGGGTTACACCTGTAATCCCAACACTTTGGGAGGCCGAGGCTGGCAGATCTGTCTTAGATTTCCTGGGTTCACAACAAAAAGCTGAAACTAGAAGTCAGAAGGAAAATACTGTGCAAAGGACAACTGAAAGACTTAGTTCCTTAAATTTAAATTTGATAATTAATGCCTCTGATGTATGACAGTAACCGTTATACCTTAAATTTGGTTCCTGAAATTAGTGACCTCAAACATATTTGGTAAGGTAGAAAGTTCAAATATTGGCCAGGTAAGGTGGCTCGTGCCTATAATCCTGGCATTTTAGGAGGCCGAGGTGGGAGGATCACTGGAGCCCAGGAGTTTGAGACCAGCCTGGGCAACATAGTGAGATTCCGTCCCTACAAAAAAAAATTTAAAAATTCGCAAGGCATGGTGGTGCACACCTGTAGTCCCAGTGATGTGGAAGGCTGAGGTGGGGGGATCACTTGAGCCCAGAGGCCAAGGCTGCAGTGAGTGAATTATGATCATACCACTGCACTCCAGCCTGAGCGACAAAGTGAGGCCCCTATCTAAAAAGAAAAAAACAGAAGTGCAAATATCTAAATACAAAATAAAGTAGCAAAGATTTTCTATCTATCATGTATTTCTATGTACTACTTTCTATCTACTACATATTTCCTTCTACTATAGATATAGACTCCTGTGCCTGTAGGCAGTCACTTTATCAATCTGGGCCTCAATTTCTTCTTCTAATAAAACATAATCTTGACCTCCAGAAAAGACAGGTCAGATTCGATGTGGGCAAAATACTTTAAGATCTCCTAGGATAAAACAATTTTTAAAGTAAAAACACTTTTGTATGCAAAAATATCACAAACAAGCCTCAAAAATAAATGATAGACTGCTAAAAAATTCACAATGCATATGACAAAGGACTAATGTCTATAATGTACAAGAACTTTTCAACAGGCAAGAAAGAGAACCTAGAAGATAGGCAAAGGACTTAGCAGACAATTCATCCATGAGGAAATGCAAATTTTCAATCTACACATAAAAGGATGCTCAGCTTCACTGGAGGTAAGGAAAATGCAAATTACTGCAATGAGATACAAATTCAAGGTTTCTTATCTCCAATCTTAAAATCTACAACACTTTGAAAAGGTTTTTTCCCCTAAGTTTTGCATTAAAATTCATTTGTTGGCAACACCAGATTCAAATTAAGTCTTTATTTATTCCACTTAGTATGAAATTGCATGCTTCCCTTCAGAGATATTAAAGTTTCTGATTATAGTGCTGTCCTAGACCCGCAGAAGGCATAAGGTAATATATGGTGTATATATACCATACACCATATAATTAAAGGTTGCCAGGAGTATGCACTGTACTGCCTTTTTAAAATCTGAAAAACTGAAATTCTAAAGTTGATGGCCCCAAGGGTTTCAAATGAGGGTGTGTGTGTGTGTGTGTGTGTGTGTTTTGTTTACTTATTTTTGAAACTGGGTTTCACTCTGCCACCCAGGCTGGAGTGCAGTGGCACCATCTTGGCTCACTGCAGCCTTGACCTCCCAGGCTCAAGTGATCCTCCCACTTCATCTCCAAGTAGCTGGACTACAGGAGCACACAACCATGTGCGCTAATTTTTTTTTTTTTTTTTGAGACAGAGTCTCGCTCTGTCGCCCAGGCTGGAGTGCAGTGGTCGGATCTCAGCTCACTGCAAGCTCCGCCTCCCGGGTTTATGCCATTCTCCTGCCTCAGCCTCCAGAGTAGCTGGGACTACAGGCGCCCGCCACCTCGCTCGGCTAGTTTTTTGTATTTTTTAGTAGAGATGGGGTTTCACCGTGTTAGCCAGGATGGTCTCGATCTCCTGACCTCGTGATCCGCCTGTCTCGGCCTCCCAAAGTGCTGGGATTACAGGCTTGAGCCACCATGCCCAGCCCTAATTTTTATATTTTTTGTAGAGACAACGTTTCACCATGTTGCCCAGGCTGATCTTGAACTTCTGGACTCAAGCAATCCATCCGCTTTGGCCTCCCAGAATGCTGGGATTACAGGCACGAGCCACCAGTGCCTGGCCAAATGAGGGTTTTTAGACCTATATCATCTTTCTACCCTACATATACAATTGAATGTACAATAATGATAAAACACATCGAAAATCATTTGTAGAGGGTGAAAAAAGACTAGAAAGAAACATTCCAGTGGTAATTACATTGTGAGATTATGGGTGACATTCTCCCTCTCCAAATTTTCCAAATTTTCTAAAATTAGTGTGTACTATTTGTGAAACTGAAAGAAAATATAAGCTATAAACATTCCCTAAGGGGTAGAGATACTATTACAATGTGCTTTTATTGGAGAGGAGGGTGTTACCAATAACATACCTGTCTGATCATACAGTGCAGTAGTCCTCTCATCAGCTTCACTACACTCTGCAGAAATAAATGGAAACAAGACAGTTATAAACATCCCTAGATACAGGAACACTTACTCAGCAACTGCAGTTGGTACATGACCTTTTGAGAACAAGTAACCCTATCCCGTGTTCCTATTTACATGACATTTATAGGTACACAGAAGAGCAGATTACAGCTAAAAGTGGAATCAAAAGCTAAGCTTTATGATTCCTTCAAGTCAAAAAAATCATCCAAGCTCCAACTGGTTTATGTAAAAATAAGCCAACCATCCTATTAGAGGACATTCCACCTGGAGAAAGGGGCAAGACAGCTCAAAAATCCTAAGGCTCTGAGGATATTCTAAAATACATTCTATGGCCTAGAAAGACTTCACTACAACATTGCTTTTATTTTTTCTAAACTAGCCAAGACTTATCTTCCAGAGTCCACAGAAATATTTATCTGGACATGTCCCCTAAAGAATAAAGTGAATTTCAATTAAGAATAAGTATGAAGGGGATCTGTTCATTTGACTCAACCCTTTTTCCTTGAAATAAAGTCACAAATTCTTAAGTTTCAAGTCATCACTATTTCTCTTACTAGGGCTTGACAATTTAAAGTAGTTTGTTTTCCAATCATAACATCTCAAAATTCTGATCACCAACTATATACTACATGACACTAAGGGCCCATCAATCGTGGCATGGGTAGGCAATGTATTTTGGAAGAACATAGCACCAAACAGCTTCTCTATTTCTCCAAAAAGCTTTCTGTTTCACAGTCCAAAAGAAATCCAACCAGGTTACTCCAGGGTATGCTGGCTCAGAGGCAACTTCAGGACAACTCTGAAAACTCATCTACTTGGAAGCCACATGATTCTGTTATTTCTTCAAAACGTATTCAAATGGGACTACAAGCAATAGTCATGATAAGGATAAGTACCGATTAAATTCCAACTCTTTATGAAGCCTTTTATTGAGGGAAAAATAAAAATAAAAATGGTTTCCGTAGGAGAGTCTCCTTTCTTAAGTCATTTCTGTCTATAAACGGTCCTCTCCCCTTACAGATCAAAAGAAATTTTAAAAAGAGAGAAAGAATAGGCAGTGCATGATCTTGTCACATTTTAAAGACTGAAACATTTATTATAAAGCAAGGAAACTTATTGTAACCCCTACAAGAAGACATCTATATGACTTTGATGTTAATGAAAGAGTCCATCTCTTTAATATACCCTGTTATGGAAAGTATTTAACACAACCTCCTCTGTGGGGAAACTTTATTCAATTCTGATACATGTCACCACATACTCAAAGGTTCCTACCATATTCTGTCTTTTCTAACAGTAGATGAATTAGAATGGGAAGCAGAGGGAGGGGCTTGAACAGTCTTGTCTTTAAATCAATGGCCCAAAGGAACTCATTTTTTAAAAACCTATTGACGGCCTCTAGTTGACCAATATAGAACTCAGCATTTATATTATTCTGTAAGAATCCTGGGCTCATGTCATTGGCTTCTTCACTATTTTACTGCCTTAGTCACTTTTTCTCTTGCAAACCCATCAACTCCCTTTACCACCCAGCCCCACTACTCCCATCTAAATTTTCTTGAAACAGCAAACCTGGGGAATCAAGGATTCAGTGGAGGATCTCAATTAGTGGCCATTATCAGCCATTTTTATCCTCAAGTTCTAACTTCCAAGGCAAGATAAAATTAGTAGGAAGCATGGGGAGGTAGGAATGATGGGAGATATCTGTACTTTGTGTTCTCCAAACTAACTGTTTTCTGATCCAGGTGTGCTAGATGTTATTAATTATACATGTACATTCATACACCAGGGCTTCTACCCATACCAAGTGACTCTCCCTCTTGCCTATTCTTTTGGAGGACATAAATTTATATATATCTGTGAACTGACTTTATAAGAATATATAACTACACAACCATATCTGTGTACCTCTTTCTCTCTACCCCCAGGTATATGTGCAATCAGATATTTATTGAACCTCTATCAGGTTTTGTAGAACATAAAGACAAGGGAGATGGGACAGATATGTTTTAAAAACTAACTACAGCGCCGGGCGCGGTGGCTCAAGCCTGTAATCCCAGCACTTTGGGAGGCCGAGGCGGGCGGATCACGAGGTCAGGAGATCGAGACCATCCTGGCTAACATGGTGAAACCCCGTCTCTACTAAAAAATACAAAAAACTAGCCGGGCGTGGTGGCGGGCGCCTGTAGTCCCAGCTACTCGGAGGCTGAGGCAGGAGAATGGCCTGAACCTGGGAGGCGGAGCTTGCAGTGAGCCGAGATCGCGCCACTGCACTCCAGCCTGGGTGATACAGCGCGAGACTCCGTCTCAAAAAAAAAAAAATAATAAAATAAAATAAAATAAAAACTAACTACAGCATAGTCCACCCAGCATTTCCTAATTATCCTTTAAAACACAACTCCTCTCTGAAGTCTTCCTTGCCTTTTCCCAGAGAAGTTTAGACATTCCCACCTCTGTGTGTTGCCACAGAGCTTAGTAGTTATCTCAAATATATAAATCAGTACCTATAGTACCTATCTTAATGTACTGTAAATACTTGCTTATATATCTGTCTCCCCCATCAGATAATGAACTCCCTGAGAAAAAGGGGCAGAGGCCAGGTTCAGAAAACCTTTAAGTCAATGGATGAAGGAGTTGAATTAAAAAACAAACACATGTCTGCAAGTAACTCTCGAATGGCTTATCAAATAAACGTGTGTGTGTGTAGGGGTGGGTATGCAAATATGACAAAGTGTTAACAACTAGCGAATTTATATAGAGTATATGCAAATGTTTATTTTACCATTCTTGCAACTTTCCTTTAAGTTTGAAATTTTCCATAATAAAAAGTTGAGGGTTACATATAAACATTTTGTCCCATTTTCTTTTTAACATCTATTATAGGGCCTGGCATGTGATGATTACACAGTCTTTTAAATTTAAGAAAATGAAGATATATGTTGAATGGCACAGATGACAAGTGATCTAGAAGTTCCAAGAAAGGACTCCTGAGAAAGTGACCACTGTACAAGTGAGTGGTCTGTGAGGAAGGACAGGGACCACAGAAAAAGTGGGATTGGTGCTAGGATTTCAAAGGATATTAGTTTAGATTGAAAGGGAACAGGCATGTAGAAGCAGCCCATAAAAATGTTTGCAGGTGGCTATGTCTATAGGCTCCCACGGAGGCAAACATTCAAACAATACTGATTCTGAAGACATAGGACCCAGGTTGCATTCATGGTACCATCAAATTCTAGCTTCATCTCTGGGCCTCAATCCCTTCACTTGGAAATTGGGGATAATGATACTTGATTCACAGGGTATTATGAGAATAAAATACTGGTAATTATGGGGAAGTGTATTGTACAATGGAAAGTATTTATACAAATGTTAGGTATTTTTATTAAGGGATTATTAGAGGAGTAATAAAGACATCAGCCTGGCTGGAACTGGGTGTATAATGGAGGGCACCAGTGTGATATAATATTGAAAAAAGTAAGCTAGGACCAACCCGTAGAGGGCCTTGCCTATCAATCCAAAATGTTTGGACTTTACTTGTGGAGAAATGAGGGCCACAGAAAGATTGTCGAGGATGGAAATGACATAATTTAAGTGTGGTTTTCACAGAAGGGTTAGGGGATAAGGGCTTAGACTAAGGTTGAGGCAGAAGGGAAGAGAAAAGAGGGGATAGATTCAAGAGAAATTATATGAATCAACAGATTTTGGTGTGCATGTATCAAAAAGTAAGAGGGAGAAGTCAAAAATCATTCTAAGGTTAAGTAGCACACTTCAAGCACTGTTTTATAGAGTGCTAGTCCAAGAGATTTTGGAAAGGTTATAAAATTCACTACCATCTTAGACAAAAAATGCACATTAGTACATCAAAGGCTCTGAGAAATTACAGAGTAAAGACACCTGCTGTTTAACATAGTCCCAAACTTAGTTGGCCTAGTATTCCACAGAAAATACTATGGGAAATACTCCAAGTAATATTGCCTGGGTGGTTGGTAGAATGGAGACAGTAATAACAGAAAAAGAGATTGTTGATGAGTTGCCATTGTTTTGTAGTTTGTTTTTAGTTGGAAAGGTGAGGTTTCAGACACATTGAGTTTGAGGAGCCACAGTATATGCAGATGCAACTGATGAGGTGACAAATGAAAACCTAGGTTTAAAATTGAAGTGAGGTCAGAGATGAAGACTTGAAAGTCATTCTCATAAAGGTAATAGTTAAAAGTCATGAGAAAAGATGAACCACTACACAAAAAGAACACACCTTAGCACACAGAACTGGAGTGAGGCCCAGAGATGAAGCTGAGATTTGATGGTACCATGAATGCAAAGAGATATCCCTATTTGTCTGCCTATATTTCTATGGGTATGAGACCGTATCTATATGCCTGAGAGAAAGACATTTGTTAAAACATTCATGTGCATAATTCTACTCTCAATCTAGGATGCAGCAGTTGCCTAAACCCTTGTCCTTTTTTCATCCAGAATTCTCTTCAATTCTCTGATATTATTTCTCAGAAAGAAACCAAGGTAAGAATTGGAAGGAAGGGTAGAAATTAACAATCAATGTTTTGGGAAAAATCCACACAGTAATAGAAAGTTGCAATAGGTGGGAATTTGATCTATGAATTTATTGGATGTAATCTATGTTCATATTTTGGCCATAACTAGTCATTATTTAACACTGGCTATACATTAGAATCACCCAGGTAGTTTTTAAAAAAATAATGATGCTACTGAGCTCCACTTCCAGAGATTCATATTTAAATTTTCTAAGCTGTGGTGTAGTAAGGGTGTTTCTTAAAAGATTCCCAGGCGGGTGTGCTGGCTTGCACCTGTAATCCCAGCACTTTAGGAGGCCGAAGTGGGTGGGTCATTTGAGATCAGGAGTTTAAGACCAACCTGGCCAACATGGTGAAACCCCATCTCTACTAAAAATACAAAAAAATTAGTCGGGTGTGGTGACGCGCACCTGTGATCCCAGCTACTGTGGAGCTGAGGCAGGAAAATCGCTCGAACCTGGGAGGCGGAGATTGCAGTGAGCTGAGATCGCACCATGGCACCCCAACCTGGGCAATAGAGCAAGACTTAGTCTAAAAAAAAAAAAAGCTTCCCAAAGCTTCCCAAGTGATTGCAAAGTACAGTCAGAGTTTGGAACCACTCATCTAGATCAAGGATAAATCTAGCCCACTGCTATTTTTATAAATTAAGTTTTATTTAAACATAACTACACTCATTCTTTATATACAGGGGACCCCTGAACAACACAAGTTTGAACTGTGCAGGTCCACTTATATGTGGCTTTTTTCCAACCAAACGCAGATCAAAAATACAGTATTCAGGAATGAGAAACCTATGTACATGGAAGGCTGACTTTCCTTATAGATGGGTTCCACAGGGCTGACTGCAGAATTTGAGTATGCAGAGATTTGGTTATAAGCAGCCTGTCCTGGAATCCATCCCACACATATACTGAGGGATGACTGCATTGTCTCTGGCTGCATTTGCACCACAGTCACAGAGCTGAGTAGTTGGATAGAGACCACATGTGACCTACAACCCTAATGATAAAAGTAGTTACTATCTGGCCTTTTACAGAGATGATTTTCTGGTTCCTGATTAACACTGAATCAGGTTTGAGAAAAAAAATTGAGACCTAATAATAAAAACCTGTTGCAATTCATAATGAAAGTTCATAGAAATTTAAAAATTCCCACAAAATCTTTTCTTTTTGAAAGATGTTTCCCATTGCTATAATGTTTTGAAACATTCCTAATTACTATTAAGGTGGTATGAAAGGTATTTTTTGGCTATGTTGAAAATTATTTAATGGAACATTAAAATTTTAGAATGGGTAATTCAATGTTTCCCTACTATTTCCCCCTTCCTCTGTTAAATTCTTTATAACTGGGCCAAATAAGAAAAAGTGTTAACATTACAGGGAGATAACAGATTTCTTCTAATAGAATTGAAAAAATTGGTCAAATTGTACCAGATACGAAATTCCAATTCTACTGATATTAATTTCTAGTAAAAAATAGCAACAAAACACTGAGCTCAAACTAGAAAACATTGAGTAGCATGTAGGATTTGGGGGAGGGGAGTAGGTAGGATTACAGGTGAATTTTTTTAAACACTCCTCTATATTTTCCAAATTTCTACAATGGTATTATTTTTATAAAAGTCATAAAAGGCTGGGCACGGTGGCTCATGCCTGTAATCCTAGCACTTTGGGAGGCCGAGGCGGGTGGATCACAAGGTCAGGAGATTGAGACCATCTTGGCTAACATGGTGAAACCCCGTCTCTACTAAAAATACAAAAAATTAGCCAGGCATGATGGCACGCGCCTGTAGTCCTAGCTACTCGGGAGGCTGAGGCAGGAGAATCGCTTGAACCTGGGAGGCAGAGGTTGCAGTGAGCCAAGATCACGCCACTGCACTCCAGCCTGGGGACAGAGTGAGACTCCGTTTCAACAACAACAAAAAAAGTCATAAAAATAATGATCTGTACTACCTGGTCTAGAGCAAAAACTTGAACAACTTTTTTTTTGGTGGACCTATGTATCTCTCAACAATGGCTTGCATGAAGAATAAATGCCTGCTGTTGCTAAGGACAACACAGTGCAACCCCATATTACACTGATACTTGTAAAAAAACCAAATATCAATATTCTGATTTATAGATGAAGATTGGAGCTCAGATTGCCTAAGTGTTAGAGAGACCACTGGAGAAAATGGCTGGTATAGAGATAATTTTTCCCACTAACGGAAATGAATGCACATCGTCTTATAACTGACAACAGAGTACTTCAACTCCTGCGGTAGCCCAGAATATTGTTTTCTTAATATTATTTTCTTGGTCGTTGAAGAGGATGCAGCTCCCTTTGTGTCTCAACAGTTCTATAAAGGATGCTTGTTTACTGAGGGGAAGTGCCTTAAAAGTTGGCTTAGGCCGGGCGCGGTGGCTCAAGCCTGTAATCCCAGCACTTTGGGAGGCCGAGATGGGCGGATCACGAGGTCAGGAGATCGAGACCATCCTGGCTAACACGGTGAAACCCCGTCTCTACTAAGATATACAAAAAATAGCCGGGCGAGGTGGCAGCGCCTGTAGTCCCAGCTACTCGGGAGGCTGAGGCCGGAGAATGGCGTGAACCCGGGAGGCGGAGCTTGCAGTGAGCTGAGATCCGGCCACTGCACTCCAGCCTGGGCGACAGCGCGAGACTCCGTCTCAAAAAAAAAAAAAAAAAAAGTTGGCTTAAAGGCATCTGCTGACTTTGACCTCATTTTGCTCAGGAGTTGAGGGAGGGAGGAAGCAACAGGCTCTGAAACAGTGGCCACAGCTATAAAAATCAACAAATAAAAGTCTTTACTGTGTCTAGTCCAGAAGGCTTGCTGATTTATGTTATTTACCCTCATACAAATACCACAATTTTAAAAAATGAAGTAAAATAGTAGATACCTGCCCCCAAACGTTTTTCTCAATGAGAATACAGTGGAGACTACAAGATACATTTACTTAGAGAGTTATGCATTTTAGGAAAGATCCCAGGATAGGATTTTCCACTGTAACAGAACAGACTGTTCCCTCTCCCTCAAATCAGCAAGTTTCAAGTTTCCACTGCAAGAATACCACTTCAGTGCAATACAGGAAAGCTTTTTGGAATATAATTTCAGAAAGATGATGAAAGAGGGAAAGGCAAAATACAGTTATCTTAGCTTTTGGTGGGTTTCACTTCCTTCAGTCTCCACTCTGCCCCCAAACCCCAATCACACACAGCTCCAGATCTCTTTGTATTTTTATTTTGAGTACCTGCTCCAATTCATAGGCCTTTGCCTTATCCTCATCCCGGTCTGCATTCTTCCGATAGGCCAGGCCCAAACCCCACACAGCCAAGATGCTGTACACGTTATCTCGGACCCAAGCATCTTTCTGATCATAGCTGGCTGGGAGCAAGCCAGTCACTGGATTCTGCAAGGTCAAGAAAAAGAGGGCAGGAAGGTAACCATACAGTGTTAACATTAGGAAACAGAATCTTCCAAATGGGTTTTTTAGGGACTTTGGTCTGTCTTCTACTTCTCCACTCGAGTTTTATAACCTCCTCTTCTTCTGACCTATTGCAGGCAAATGCTATCTTCCCACCCTCCCAAGTTTTACTGAGCTATATTTGACACATCAAAAATTGTGTATATTTAGGGAGTACAACATGATGATTTATGTATTCATTGAGAAATGATAACCACAATGACATTTATTAACACATCTATCATCTCACAGTTACCTTTTTTTTGGTGTGCTGAGAATACTTAAGATCTACTCTCTTAGCAAATTTCAAGTATACAATACAGTATGATTAACTACAGTCACCATGCTGCTGTATATTAGATCCCCAGAACTTACTCATCTTATAACTGAAACTTTGTGCCCTTTGCAAATGCTATCTTGCATAAGGGGTAAGCAGTGGCTGAAGCCTTTCAAGTCTGAAATGTGGGTATTATTAAAGGCACAATTAAAGGTATTAAGTGCATTTATAATGGGTATTATTAAAAGAAAGTTTTAACTTTCTAGTTAGAAAGAATGAACTAGTGAACTAGCAATGAAAAACCAGCAGAAAGGAGCAGAAAAAAAATATGTAACAGTCTATACAAAGTGCCTCTGACCTTCACAATAGTCTAGTCTTAAAATGGAAATGTTCCCTTCCCTCTTTTGTTTGGGGGAAGGGGAAGGAGATGACACGCAAACTTGGGTGCGTGTGTTTGTATGTCAATAAACAAGTGACAACACTTCTTGCAACTCTGCTCCTGGAACCCTGCTATGGCCTGGGGGGAGTTGGAGAAGGGTGCGAAGCCGTGACTGGAGGCTCCTGGCTAAAGGTGCCTGACCGACTCTGTTCCTGGTCCAACACCTACCTTTCCTTCAGGGTCCTTTACCACCTTCCCAGCTAGGGGGCGGGAGAACCTGCTACAGACACACACACACACACGGAGGGGGCGGGAGAACCTGCTACAGATACAGATACAGATACACACACTCACGTGGAGTTCATGCAAGGTCTCTGTCTCACACACACACACACACACACACACACACGGAGTTCATCCAAGGTCTCCGTCCAAGTTATGACACGCTACATTCTCGCTCGGTGATTACGAGCGACACCCCTGCACTTACCTGATGGCACAGGATGGTCTGTTGCACCAGCCGAGCATAGCCGTCCAGCCGGACCCCGGAGTTACTTCGGCTCCTCATGGCGAGACGTTACTAATCGTCCTCTGAGAAACAGCCCGGGTGCCACCGGAGCCTTCGGTCCCTAAGGAACAAGTATCCAACGCTGCTCCACCCTCGTGGTGGGAGGCCTGAACGCCAGGCGCCGCAGAGCCCTCCCACCCTCAGGCCTGGCGCTGCGGGTTCCGCGTAGCTCTCCGGACTCCAGCGGCCTCCGGGGCCCACCACGCGCCAGCACTAGCACCGGCCTCCCACGGTCTAGAGCCCCACCGCAGCGCCCCAGTGGCCACTCCTGCCCCGTTAGTCCCGTCCGGCCTCCGCGCGTGGCTCCTGCATCCTCCGCTCAACCCCGGGAGACCTCCGCGGCCCACAGCCTCCCGCCCGGCCGCCGCCAACAGGTCAGCGACCGCTGCGCAGCCTGCACCTTGCGGGAGACGCGAGCGGTAGGCGGGGCGGGCGCGGCGGGTTCTGGCAGCTGCGCGCTGCGACCCAGGGGCTCGCCCGCCCCGGGGCCGAGAATGTGTCATCGTAGGCAATGTGCTTTCCGAGGTTTATTTTCGAAACACCTCAGATGACTATTTCAGTTTTCCACACTTGCTGTGCCCACCGGATGTTGAGGAGGCTCTTCTTTCTTCTACAGGACTAGTTTTATACAGGAACCTAAAGTAAACTTCAAAACTGAAAGACACGCTTGTGTTCCAGGTCTAAAGACTTGGATTTCTGGGTCGTTATTGTATTTTAGATTTTGACTTTAAAAGCTCAGATTACACGCCTCACTTCCAGCCAGACCTATCAAACAGGAACTCCCTACGGTACTTTACTCCTTAGTAACTGGCGAGTCTGCGGGCTTGGGAGGGAGGAGGCAATGGTGCGCTCTGAGGAAGCCAGTGCCCCAGGCGGGGAACAGCTGGGAGCTGGCGGGCCCGGAAGGCGGCGTTGGCAGGACTCGAGCTGAAAGAGATCCTATAACTGCTTTGGATGGCTCCCTCGTGCGCACGCAGGTCACAAGGCTGAGGCAATAAAGATTCAGCTGAAAATAAAGTGGAGAAGGAAGGCTGCATAAGAAGCTTGAAGGCCGCGCGCGGTGGCTCACTCCTGTAATCCTAGCACTTTGGGAGGCCGAGGCGGGTGGATCACCTGAGGTCAGGAGTTCGAGACCAGCCTGGCTACCATGGCGAAACCCCATCTGTACTAGAAATACAAAATTAGTCCGGCATGGTAGCGCGCGCCTGTAATCCCAGATACTCGGGAGGCTGAGGCGGGAGAATCGCTTGAACCCAGGAGGCAGAGGTTGCAGTGAGCCGAGATTGTGCCACTGCACACTAGCCCGGGCGACAGAGTAAGACTCCGTCTCAAAAAAATAAGTAAATAAAAATAAAATAATAAAAGCAGCTTGCAATGGCCGGGTGCGGTGGCTCACTCCTGTAATCTCAGCACTTTGGGAGCCTGAGGCGAGCGGATCACTTGAGGTCAGGAGTTCGAGACCAGCCTGGCCAACATGGAGAACCTCCCCCCACCCCATACAAATACAAAAATTAGCTGGGCGTGGTGGCGTGCTCCTGTAGTCCCAGCTACTCGGGAGACTGAGGTAGGATAATTGCTTGAACCTGGGAGGTGGAGGTTGCAGTGAGCCGAGATTGTGCCACTGCACTCCAGCCTGGGAGACAAGAGTGAAACTCCGTTTCAAAAAAAGGCAACAGCTTGCAGATAACGCTGCTTACTGGCTTCGTGGAATCAGTCTGCAACCATTGGGGCGGCCCGGCCGGGACCCCAGTGCCTTTGCTCAGTTCATCTCCGGCCCCTCCCTCTACCCCCACCTCTTGCTCTCTGCTTATTCAAACCTTGCAAACCTTTCAAGTTTCTGCTTAAGTACCACCTATTCCTTGAATCGCGGGATAAGAGAATTAAACCGATTGACCTCAAGTTCTAAGCCTTCCTTAGCCACCTCATCCAGGCCACGGTGACTTTGCATTTTCGTTTATCTTTTTATTTCTCTCCTCATAAGCTCCCTCAATTCCTCCCCAAAACCTCCGCCCAATTTAGCATAGAGGCAGGCACCTAAGAGGTGACTAGTAATTTGGTAATGATCATGAGGAAGGAGGGAATGCTTAAGAACTCAAATCTGGGACTTTCAGGTTCAACAACCAGTGATACAGTTAGATATCGTGACACACTTAGAATTCTCAAGCATATGCTTTCCATTGCAGTCATTCGCCACGCAAATGCAATAACTGGAAAATAACAAGCCACTTCAAAATCTAGGTGCACAGTGGAAGAAAAAGTCTTTCCACGGAAAGCAAGTGCATCTTGGACTTGCATCTTTTTTTATTTTTTTTTTTTTTGAGACGGAGTCTCGCTCTGTCGGGCAGGCTGGAGTGCAGTGACGGGATCTCCACTCACTGCAACCTCCGCCTCCCGGATTCAAGCTATTCTCTCCTGCCTCAGCCTCCCGAATAGCTGGGATTACAGGCGCCTGCCTCCACGCCCGCTAATTTTTGTATTTTTAGTAGAGACGGGGTTTCACCATGTTGACCAGACTGGTCTCGAACTTGGACTAGCATCTGGATCATCCCTGCTCTGCCCCTAACTCGCTGACATCTTCCCCTCAGCTGTAGCCTCAGAAGTCGTTTCTCTACCCTTGTGGCCCCTTCGAGCTAGAGCCTCTCTTTTTCTTCGCTTCACCATCATTTAAACATGTTTACGAAACATTAAATATTTATATTTATGTTAAATCTTAAATATATTTATATTAAATATTAAAGTAATACACACTAAATAAAACATGGAAAGTATAGAAAAGTAAAACAAAGAAAATATTAAGGCCGGGCGCGGTGGCTCAAGCCTGTAATCCCAGCACTTTGGGAGGCCGAGGCGGGCGGATCACGAGGTCAGGAGATCGAGACCATCCTGGCTAACATGGTGAAACCCCGTCTCTACTAAAAATACAAAAAACTAGCCGGGCGTGGTGGCGGGCGCCTGTAGTCCCAGCTACTCGG
>NC_037689.1:81313844-81325918 GCF_003255815.1 Theropithecus gelada | reverse complement strand
CCTGGCTAACACGGTGAAACCCCGTCTCTACTAAGAAATACAAAAAAAATAGCCGGGCGAGGTGGCGGGCGCCTGTAGTCCCAGCTACTCGGGAGGCTGAGGCAGGAGAATGGCGTGAACCCGGGAGGCGGAGCTTGCAGTGAGCTGAGATCCGGCCACTGCACTCCAGCCTGGGCTACAGAGCGAGACTCCGTCTCAAAAAAAAAAAAAAAAAAAAAAAAAAAATTGTGCTTTTGTCTTTTAAATCTTAATGACCCTTGTAGTGGGGATAGTGGTTATCACTTCTTGCTCCTGACTTTGATGGGACTAGGTGTAATATTTCACAATTAAATAGGTCTGCAGTAGGTTTCCAGAAGACACCATTATCACATTAAAATAGTTTCTTTTTCTCCTTGGCTTCCTAAAACTTTACTATTAATATTATTTTGAAAGAATGTTGAATTGTATTGGATTCTTTTTCTGCATGCATGGAAAAAACTACGGTTTTATTCCTTTACTTGGCTAATGTGTGAATTACATCGATACGTTTCCTTATTTTTATTCCTGAGCTAAACCACACTTGATCATGATAAACACACTAGATTTAATACACACTAGAGGCAATTTAGTAATATTTTATTTATAATTTTCAAACCTTTGTTTTTAAATTATGTCAGCCTATAGCCTTCTATTTTTACCAGTCCTTGTTTCATTTCAGTATCAAGATTATGCCTGATTGTAAAATGGCTTTGATAGTTTCCCATCTTTTTCTTTGGAACTGTTCAGATGAAATGAAAATTATGTGTTACTTGCAGTCTTGGTGAAACTTATCTGGTAGAACTCACTCACTTGCTGCCTTTTTGAGAACAGGTAGATTTTTGAAAATCATTTCAATTTCTTCTCTGGTTATGGCAGAGAGTAATGCAATAGAGAGTCGAGGTTATTATCAAGATTTTCAACTTCTTGGGTCAGTTTTGATAATATTTTCCTAGAAGCGTGCCAATTTAAGTTGGCTCAGGGTTTCTCAATCTCAGAATTATTGACGTTTTGGGCTGGCTAATTCTTGGTTGTGGGAGGCCGTCCTGTGCATTCTAGAATGTTTAGCAACATCCTTGACCTCTACCAACTAGATGTCAGTAGCACCCTGCCCCACCACCCTCCCCTGCCCCCTGCCATTTGTGACAACGAAAATGCCTCCAGATATTGCAAAGTATTCTCTGGAGGTCAAAATTTGTCAGTATAAAGTTGTGTGAGGTTTTGCATGTAGTTCTTAAGTCGCTTCTAAATCTGAATCATGTCCCCTTTTGTATTCTTGATGTATTTCATGGACATGCCAAGAAATTTGTCTATTTTATTAGTCTTTTCCCAGACCAGCTCTTAATATTATTGATCAATTATATCCTTATTTTTGTATTCCTTTGTGACCTACCTATTAAATGGAAAAATTTTAAAAAGATTTCATTACAAAAATATAATGTACAATACAGTGAACCTTACCACCTTGCTTCAACAATTGTCAGCTCATGTCTAATTTTGTTTCCGTCATCCATATCTTCTCACCCTCTCCTTTCCCATATTATTCTGAAGCAAATCCCAGATTGTATATTCTTACAACCATAAATATTATGTACCTACAAAATTAAGAAAGCTTTATTAAATATAACCATGCACCCATGATTACACCTAAAATACAATTTCTTAATATTATCAAATATCCTTTCTTTGTTCAAATTTCCCAGTGTTTCATAAATGCTTGTGTATGTGCGTGTGTGTGTGTGTGTGTGTGTGTGTGTGTGAGAGAGAGAGAGAGAGAGAGGTTTAGTTTGTCAGAATCAAGAATCAATAAGGTCCATGCATCACATTTGATTCACATGCTTCTTAAGTCTCTAAGTCTTTTGAGCCTTAGGGGTCCCTTCTTATTTTTCCTTTTTTTCCTAGGAATGTGATGAATAAATCAAGTTTTTTCTCTTGTAGGGTTTCCCCAGTTGAGCTTTGCGGATTTCGTTCCTATGGTAACCATTTAACATATTCTCTGTCTTCTGTATTTCCTACAAATTGGTGCTTTACGTTAGAGGCTTTATCAGATTCAGGCTCAGTTACCTTGGCTAGACTGCTCATAGGGTATATGGAGTTCTCCCATCAGGAGACACATAATATCTGGTTGTCCCTTAATGGCTAGATCCCTTAATTCATTAAGAGTTGCAGAACAGTGATATCCTATCATTCTATATTCATTTATTAGCTGACTTTTTTTAAAGAAAACTTCCCTTCATCTGCTATTTGGAACCTACCAGTACAGTTTGCACAGGATAGGCAGGATAAATGCTTGACTCTTTCCCTTATTTATTGGTTTCCAAAATAATGAGCTGGTTCCCTATCATCTTTCAAACGTGACCAATTTTTTCCCAGTATTATCATAAGCATATAAGTTTAAACATTTGATGTATTTCAATCCGTTAGTTAATCTCCTTATTGATGCTCAAATTGTCCAGCAGGACTTTGGCCAGTGGGAGCCTCTACACCCTGGCTACTGTGTCCTTTTGACAGAACCCTATTGGTCTGTGATAGCCTCCTTGCTTTCTGACACTCCAAGATATTGGAGGCTCTACTCGTCCATTTCCTGCCCCCAGACTAGACGTCAGCATTTCTCCTAGGATCCCTGGTTCCTTTTATTGTGAAATGGTGTTTGGAGAAAAAATCTGGGCTCTGGCCATTATGATCTTTCCAATCAAGATTCAAGGCTAAAGAAGTTTTACTTCACCTCAACAATCTGCATCGTCTTTCTCCCACAAATAAAATCCTAGTTCTCAAGACAACAGCAAACAATCTGTGTTATCATCTCACTCATCTGTGTTTTCCTACCATATACAGATAACAGTTTCAGAGTAACAATACCAGCTATGCCACCAAAAATATGATTACTACAAAGAGTTTAAGATTCTTTTGCAGATATTTTTGTCCCTACCTTAAGATGTATCCTGTTAGAATATACATCAATGTTGTTGTGTTTTAAAGTTACTTTAGGTGTGATTATGTTAGCTTCTGGATACACAGGTTCATTTGTTTCATTTTGCTTTTGACCTAAAATATTTTATGTTTAATTTTTGTGATTACATAGTAGGTGTATATATTTATGGGATATATGAGATATTGTGATACAGGCATACAAAGTATAATAATCATATCAGTATCAATGGGGTATACATCACCTCCAGCATTTATCTTTTATGTTACAAGTAATCCAATTATATTCTTTTAGTTATTTTAAAATGTACGATTAAATTATTAACTATAGTCACTCTGTTGTGCTATCAAATACTAGATCGTATTTATCCTTCCTAACTATTGTTTTAGAATTGCTTTTCTAAAAAGGTATGTTAAAATTGTGTAATATACTTACATGGTTCCAAAGTCAACTCTACAGAAGGAGGTATACTCAAAGAAGACTAGCTTTTCACCCTGCTTCTTTATGCTATTTGTTCCCACCCCCATAGGTAATCACTTTTCTTTATATCGTGGCTTATCTTTCCCTTTTAAATTCAAATATATATTGTATTTTTAAACACAAATATATATAAAGGAAGACATAGGATTATATACACACACACACACATTTATTTATTTATTTCTCTTCCCTTACGTAGCTGGTATGATATTATACACACTTTTATCCACCCTGCTTTCTTTAAAACAAGCAACACATCTTGGGCATCGCTCCCTCAGAGAACATAGAGATATTCTTTGTTCCTTTTCAAAACTGCACAGTACCTCATTTTGTGGACATACCAGACCTCTATTAAGAGAACATTTGAGTTGTTTCCAGTCTATTGCTGTTATAAATAAGGCTTCAACAAATAGCCATGTGCATATCTATTCTGTTAATTGTCTTTTAGTTGATGGATTCCACATGTTTAAATGTATTATGATTGCCGTATTTGGAGAGCTTTTTCTATCATCTCGCTTCGTATTTTCTTTTTTACCATTTTTTTAAGCTTTCTTTTTCCTTTCCTTCCTTCTGTAGGATTGGTAATGCTTTCTATATTCCCTTTTGTTCCCTACACTGGCTTAGAAACTACAGTTTGCATTGCTGTTGTTTTGGTGGTTGCCCTTGTTTTTAATATGTACACTTAACTGTAAAATGTTTTAATACATGTAACATAATTCAGTGTTTCTATTCTTTGAAACATGACAAGGTTTGTTGCATACTTTATGGACTCATTGAACAGCCCTCTTTCTTCAGCTAGTTTTCATTGCCTAAAATGTTCGTTTCATCTTTTAGCTCACCTTTTCTTGAATAAGTAATACATTCATATGATTCAAAAACCGAAACAACAATGAAAGTTATAGAGTGAAAAGTCTTGCTCCTATTCCTCTCCTATCTTTCCAGTTCACTCTACCTTCCCCCAATCAGTTAATCCCTGTAAATGCAATTTTTTTCAGGGTTCTTTTTTTTTTTTGAGACAGAGTCTCACTGTTGGCCAGGCTGGAGTGCAGTGGCACGATCTCGGCTCACTGCAACCTCTGCCTCTCGGGTTCAAGCAATTCTTTTGCCTCAGCCTCCCGAGTAGATGGGACTACAGGCACGTGCCACCACACACATGTGTGGTTTTTTGTGTTTTTTTTTTTTGTATTTTTAGTAGAGACGGGGTTTCACCGTGTTGGCCAGGATGTTCTCGATCTCCTGACCTCGTGATCCACCCGCCTTGGCCTCCCAAAGTGTTGGGATTACAGGCGAGAGCCACCATGCCCGCCCGGTCTCAGGGTTCTTTATGTAGCATATATACTCTTATTTTACCTCCTTTCTTACATAGTGTATTATACTGTGTTTGGCACCTTGATTTTTTTACTCTTAGCAGTACATCTTGGAGATCTTTTCATATTGGTACAAATACAGTTTCCTCATTCTTTTATATGTCATAGTATTTCACTGTATGAATGATTCTTAAGTTATCTAACCAGTATCCTGTTGAGAGATACTTGCATCATTTCCAGTCTTTTGCTGTTATAAAAAAACTGAAATTAAGAACACTGTATATATTTTATATGTGTTCAGATATATTGGCAAACACTCAAAAATCGAATTGCTGGTTCAATGGAAATGCTATATTTGTAATTTTTAAAATACCATTCAGACTGCGTTTTCTACCTCTTAGTCTCCTGATGGAAGAGAAGAACGATTATCAATGGCAAATGGCAGTTTCAGCGAAGCAACACCAACAGCTGGCTTCCCACTCACTAGAGAATGCTGTGCCTCCTCCTTGTGGTTTCTGACGCCTTACACATTCAGAGAAACTATTCTAGTAATGAACTGAAGAAATGATCCCTGAAAGTATAGTCTTTATTCTTAGTTTTGATAGATAATGCCATATTGCCCTTTATTGGAGTTTATACTACCCATTAGGAATGTATGAGAGTGTTTACTTTTCCACAGCCTTGCTAATAAAATGAGTTATTAATTTTTGGGGTGGTTGCCAATCTTAGTAATTGTATTTTGCTTCTTTTTTATTTTTTGAACAAAATGGGTACATTTTTGTTAGACTACCTGATACAGAAGATAGCGTGGTATGGATGGATAGCATGAATAACAAATGATACCAATGCACTTTATTTGAAATAAACAAAAATGCCTACACAGCTCAATGGGCCACTTGGAAACAAACTTGCTTGACTGTGTTACTGAGCAAAAACAAAGTCAAAGCACAAACACCCTTCTTTTTTGACATGTATTTGGAGATAGGTAGGAAGACACTACACTACCTGGTTCTTTTTTTTTTTTTTTATTTTTTGAGACGGAGTCTCGCTCAGTCGCCCAGGCTGGAGTGCAGTGGCTCGATCTCGGCTCACTGCAAGCTCCGCCTCCCGGGTTCACGCCATTCTCCTGCCTCACCCTCCGAAGTAGCTGGGACTACAGGCGCCCGCCACCACGCCCAGCTAATTTTTTGCATTTTTAGTAGAGACGGGGTTTCACCGTGTTAGCCAGGATGGTCTCGATCTCCTGATCTCGTGATCCGCCCGCCTCAGCCTCCCAAAGTGCTGGGATTACAGGCGTGAGCCACCGCGCCCGGCCTGGTTCTTTAAAAAACTGTTCTTTCCTTAAGGCCTGCTCATAGAAGTGTGAACAATGTAAATGAACCCGTCATTTCCAATTATCATATCATATCTATGTCAGCTGTGTATTCTGAGATCATACACAAACCTGTGTATAACCAATATACCTGGAAAGAGCTGCTATACCACAGTTATACTTGAGTTCTTGGCAGGCAGGACAGAGGAAGAGTAATAGGGAGTAAGTTTTACATCCTGTTTAGAATCACCACTATTCCCTTAAATGACAGGTTAGAATAGAAAGATGCTACCTGGAAGTTATCCTTTTTACTTTGGTTCATTTTTAGTTTTTGTTCATGATTTACATAGTTGCTTGATTCATTTGCTTATAGCATAATCCTGCCACAAAGTATAAAAGGGTAGGATACTTATTATTTCTTCAACATCTGCATTTTTCAAGTTTTTAAAAACAAATGGATAAAACTCTGCTAAAAATGCAGATGTCTATAACTTCAGTGGTATTGGATGGGAAGGAGACAATGAGGGAAGGGAAAAAAAAAAAGCAAACACGTTCATGTGCAGGGAATGTGGTTAAAGCCTTTGGATTTAAAAACCTGTTTCTCAGAAAAGCTGTCACTTCCTTTGTCCTCCAAAAAAGGACCTGAAAAGTCCCAATCCAAACTTTGGAAAACTATAGTTATGAGATGCTATAAATGTTCAAAGCAGTCAGAAGGAGAAGGATAAATGTGTCTTTTATTTAGCTATAGTTCGTAGCATAGCCACTTTAGCTGTTAGTGGATCAGTAAAAACCACTGAATTACCAGAAGTGCTTGGAAGGATAGGGGTAGAAAGTAATGAACATAATACCTTATGTAAATCAGTAACAGGGTTTCCTGGCCCAGGAAAACTTTAAACAGTAAAATGACTCTAAAGTAGATCTCTGTCTCCAACACTAAGTGTAGCAGAATTAACAACAATCAAAACATTTACATGTAGATCTAGTGATAACAGAAAATTACAAGGCAGAGAGCATAAAAGAATCAAGACCATGCTATAGATTCTACAGTATTCTATGAAGCTAGAAAAATTTGAAAGCCTTAGCAAAATATCACTCTTGTTTATAAATCACTTATTTATCATATGACGACACGTTGAATCCTTGTCTTTCCTCATACTGAAGACTCCTACATTCAGTCTTTAAGCATTCTGCATTTCTTTGCCAATCTGGTAGCTGAGTATCTTGTTCCAGTCAATTTTCCTGGGGGTAACTGGAAGCTGCCAGTGCAAGGCCTAGAATGTGGTATCTGACATTGTTTGAGCGTTTTCACTAATTGCTGTCTGATAGTCACTTTCTGCATTCCCTGTGATTTTAATAAACTCCTTGGCAGTTTGGACTTCATTCGAAACAGTTAGTGAATCCTGTACATCTTTATGACTAACCAACTGAACATTGCCATATTCATAATAGTGAATCTTAAGCACTCCAGCCACCTGGGCTGTAGGAGGTGTGATGATGAACTTCCACTCCAATGACCACTTCAGAAGTTTTAAGGCTGAAACTGGTGGCTTTCAATGCATGCAGGAATAGTCTGTTGCCCATCTATAGTTTTAGCATAAACAGTACAGAAGACGCTGGAATAATGATCTTTCACGTAGGCTCTTAAAGCAGGGTCACCGGATTCTCTCCAAGACTTCAGACCTCCATCTACTTCCTGTGGCTGGGGCTCACTTGCTTTTTTCCATACGTGATCAAATTTAAAGGAAATTTTGTTTCTTGGATCTAGAAATCTGCTATTACCTAGGTCAGAGTGCTCTGCAATTAAGACCTGTTCTGGGCCGGGCGCGGTGGCTCAAGCCTGTAATCCCAGCACTTTCGGAGGCCAAGACGGGTGGATCACGAGGTCAGGAGATCGAGACCATCCTGGCTAACACGGCGAAACCTCATCTCTACTAAAAAATATTTTAAAAACTAGCCGGGCGAGGTGGCGGGCGCCTGTAGTCCCAGCTACTCGGGAGGCTGAGGCAGGAGAATGGCGAGAACCCGGGAGGCGGAGCTTGCAGTGAGCTGAGATCCGGCCACTGCACTCCAGCCTGGGCAACTCCAGAGCAAGACTCCGTCTCAGAAAAAAAAAAAAAAAAAAAAAACAGACCTGTTCTTCATATCCTTCTCTGTCTTCACAGACGTGAACTGATCCATGTTATGCTGGGCAAATGCTTGCGCTGCCCCTTCGCTGAGGAGAGTGTCATTATTAAGTATTAAACATCATTGAATACTTATTAAATTCCCATAGGGGAGCATGAGTGATGAATTTAGCAGCTATGCACACCTTCTCCTCATCCAACACTCAATCCTCAAAGTCAGCCATCTTGGGCTGCTCTCTGCATTTTTCTCATTATGAGGATGAGCGTCATTGGGGGCCATTTATATTTTCCTTTTCTGCCTTTTGTCTACTCATGAGGCTTGCCCATTTTTCTATTGGGCTGCTGGTCTTTTATCGAATTCTAGGCCATCTTTTATGGCATTTGAATCTTGAATCATGGTTAGGAAGGCTTTCCCCGAAACTCGGGTTAGAAAAGAATTCTTCCATGTTTCCTTTGAGTGCTCTTTGTTATTATTTTCTACATTTAAATAATTGATTCCTCTCTGGTTTATCGTGAGGTACAGTGTGAAGTATGAATCTACTTTATTTTTTTTCAGATGGCTACCTAGTTGTCACAACAGTTTACTGAATTGTTCACCTTTTCTCCAACCAATTTAAGATGACACATTCAGTCAGAAGACACATTCATCCTTCTGCTTCTGACTGCTTTGAACATTTATAGCATCTCATAACTATAGTTTTCCAAAGTTTGGATTGGGACTTTTCAGGTCCTTTTTTGGAGGACAAAGGAAGTGACAGCTTTTCTGAAGAACAGGTTTTTAAATCCAAAGGCTTTATTTATTTGTTTTTACTTATGGATATTCTATTCTGTTAATTGGTCTGTATTTCTAGTTATGTAACAGTACCCTTTGCTTTTAATTATCAAAGCTTTAAAATGTTTTTTATCCTTTGTTTTCTCCCCTTTATTCTCAATGTAGTGTATTGTGTTAATGAATAGCACAGTAATGTAATAACAATTATTATTAACACAAGGGAAATAATAGAATGAACTTCTTGGTCAGGCACTTGTCATTTATTTTTTAATTTTTAATTTTTTTATTTCCAACTTTTATTTTAAGTTCAGAGGCACATGTGCAGGATGTGCAGTTTTGTTACATAAGTAAACATGTGCCATGGTGGTTTGCTGCACAAATCATCCCATCACCCAGGTATGAAGCCCAGCATCAACTAGCTGTTCTTCCTGATCCTCTCCCTCTTCCCACCTCCCACCCTCCAACAGGCCCCAGTGTGTGTTGTTCTGCCTGTCATGTGTCCATGTGTTCTCATCATTTAGCACTGATGTATAAGTGAAAACACACTTTAAAATATTTTAATGTCTGTAAAACTACAGACAGTAAAACTACGTCATACAGGGTAGCAATAAAGCTCAGTAACATAGGCAATTACCCATAGCAATGATTTGGTGGCATTACATTATAATGCATGATATTAATATAGTTTGAGTGCTTGTCCCCTCTAGTTCTTGGGTTGAAATATAATCTCCAATGTTGGAAGTGGAGTCTGGTGGGAGGTGTTTGGGTCATGGGGGCGTATCCCTCATGAATGGCTTGGTGCCCTCCCCATGGTAATGAGTGGATTCTCCCTTTGGTAGTTCACACCATAGCTGGTTGTTCAGAAGTGCAGAACCTCCCCTGTCTGTCTTGCTGCTTCTCTCACTAGGTGATGCATCTGCTGCCCCTTCACCTTCAACCACGATTGTAAGCTTCCTTAGTCTCTCACCAGAAGCCAAACAGATGTGGATGCCATGCTTGTACAGCCTGCAGAACAGTGAGCCAATAAACCTTTTTTCTTTGTAAATTGCCCATACTCAGGGATTCCTTTCTAGCAATGCGAATGGGCTAACACAGATATGTTCAATGTTTACTTCTCCTTGGTATTGCGTAGTTCAATGTCCTATGCAGAAATTACAATAACACAGTGTGTTAATGCGGCATTTCCTGCAATCCTTACACAATAATCTGTGATGCATTGCCTCAGGTGTTTTATGTCTGATTTTCACCAAATAAACCTATTCCTTTAATATACCCCAGCAAAGGTAATCAAGGTGGTTCAATCTGCTATATATAGTAATATTTTTTTTTTTTTTTTTTTTTTTTTTTTTTGAGACGGAGTCTCGCTGTGTCGCCCAGGCTGGAGTGCAGTGGCGCGATCTCGGCTCACTGCAAGCTCCGCCTCCCGGGTTCACGCCATTCTCCCGCCTCAGCCTCCGAGTAGCTGGGACTACAGGCGCCCGCCACCACGCCCGGCTAGTTTTTTGTATTTTTAGTAGAGACGGGGTTTCACCATGTTAGCCAGGATGGTCTCGATCTCCTGACCTCGTGATCCACCCGCCTCGGCCTCCCAAAGTGCTGGGATTACAGGCTTGAGCCACCGCGCCCGGCCCTATATATAGTAATATTATATGCATGTACCGTATAACATATTTTTTTTTTCAAATTTGATGCTTTCAGAAAAACTAGAAAAGACCAAAATACTGCCACAGATCGGAAGAGACTGAGGAGCTAAGGACAACCAATATGCAGCAGAGGACCCTGGACTGGACTGCAAAACAGGAAAAGAACTTTTTTTAAAAAATGGTGAAATCCAAATAAAGTCTGGGGTTTTGTTCAAAGTAATGTACCAATGTTGGTTTCTTAATTTTTGATAAATATGCTACTGTGATGTAAGATGATGGCATTAAGAGAAACTGAAACTGGATAAGGAGTATAAGACAGTTCTCTGTACTACCTTTGCTACTTTTCTGTGAATCTGAAACTATTCCAAAATAAAAAGTTTATTTTTAAAGAAACGATGTTGCTAGATGTTTTGAACACCTTGTATTGTAATGCTGTGTTTATCTTCCTCACTAGACTGTGAACACCACCAGAGCATGGACCATTCAGCACTATCCGTGGGCCCATCAGTAGTTAGTTATTGTGGATAACCTTAAGATGATGAAGACAAGCCAACAAAACATTGAGAGGTTCTGAAAAAGCACCAACTTGGTGTCTTCCCTACCTTACGTTACAAACCATTCAATTTAATAAAACCAAATGTGTTGCAAGTAAACATTTTTATTTTCTGTATCTTCCATCCAGGCAGATTTAGAGAAAAAAATATATTTAGGAAACCTGCCCTAAAAAGCTGACAACCCCCTCTTTTCTCCACCTGTTGGCCTTCTCTATTCATTTTTAAAAGTTCTCTTTCTCCTTGCCCCAAAGTTTTTTGCACAGCAGTTTTGGAGAAGTAGAATGAAGAGGAGGCTTGGAGTTGGGAACTGGGTTCTCATCTGGACCCTTACTTTCTGGCTGTGTAAACCTTGGGTAAGTTACCTAATCTCTCTAAGCCTGTTTTTCCACCTCCCTAACAGGACTAAATGAGAACGCACTAAGTCTAAGATACTAGGCTGCTTTCTGCGCTTTGTGAGTGTGTGATTTTTTTTTTTCTGGCAATCTTGCTCTTTCTCAAGAGTTCCTGGGTGAATGGCACCACTCCCTACCCACTTACCCAAACCAGAACCTGAGTAATTTGTAACTCCTTCGTCTCTCTAACAGCGCCTTCCTACATATCAAAATTGTCATTAAGTCCTATAGATTGTATTTCTTTTTTTTTTTTTTTTTTTTTTTTTTGAGACGGAGTCTCGCTCTGTCGCCCAGGCTGGAGTGCAGTGGCCGGATCTCAGCTCACTGCAAGCTCCGCCTCCCGGGTTCACGCCATTCTCCGGCCTCAGCCTCCCGAGTAGCTGGGACTACAGGCGCCTGCCACCTCGCCCGGCTAGTTTTTTGTATTTCTTAATAGAGACGGGGTTTCACCCTGTTAGCCAGGATGGTCTCGATCTCCTGACCTCGTGATCCGCCCGTCTCGGCCTCCCAAAGTGCTGGGATTACAGGCTTGAGCCACCGCGCCCGG
>NC_037689.1:81286716-81313447 GCF_003255815.1 Theropithecus gelada | reverse complement strand
GCCTCCCAAAGTGCTGGGATTACAGGCTTGAGCCACCGCGCCCGGCCTATTGGCAGCATTTGACTCACTTAATTGCTCCCTCTTTGATTTTTCTTCACTCAGCTTTCAGAATACCAAACATTCCTGGTTTTCCTTTTATTCCACATCAGTTGCTCTTTCTTATTCTGTGCTGATCCCTTCTCTCCTTCCCAACCTACTGATATTGAAATGCCCCAGGGCTCACTCCTTGAATTACCTTTTTCTACTCTAACTAGAACAATCATTTGCTTGGTGCTCTCATTCAGTCTCAGGATTTAGATACCATCCATATGACAATGACTCCCAAATGCATTACTCCAGGACAGACATATCCCTTGAACTCCAGGTTTATATATTCAACTTCCTACTCATCTTTTCTTGAATGTCAAATAGACATCTCAAACTGCTGGGATTACAGGTGTGAGCCATCGGGCCCGACATCTCAAATTTAGTGTGGTCAAAATTAAATTCCTGATCTATCCCCTGCAAAACAACTCTGTCCACAGTGTTCCCATCTAAGTTGATGGAAACTCTATTCTTCAGTAATTAAAGCCAAAATCCTTGGAGTCGTTCTTAACCCCTCTCTTTCTTTCCTACCCATTTGCAAACTCTTAGGAAGTCCGACTGGTTCTAACCTCAAAATATATCCAGAAGGCTACCATTTTTCATGACCTCTGCTGATATCAGCTTGGTTTGAACCAATGTCATCTCTCACTTACATTACTGCAAAATCCTCTTAAGTGGGTTTCCTGATTCCATGCTTGTTTCTTTCCCCAAAGCCTGTCTTCAACACAGCAGCCAGAGCGATAAAATATGACATCATATTATATTAAAACATCAGCTAATACAGCATTTCTTTTATCAAAATCCTGCGTGACTCCTCACCCATAGACAGAGTACAGCACACAATTATTATATATCTTTAAAAAATTTTTTCTTTTTCTTTTCCTCCCTGACACCGCCGAGGTCGCACGCGTGAGGCCTCTCCGCCGCCGCCTCCGCGATGCGCTACGTCGCCTCCTACCTGCTGGCTGCCCTCGGGGGTAACTCCTCCCCCAGCGCCAAGGACATCAAGAAGATCTTGGACAGCGTGGGCATCGAGGCGGACGACGACCGACTCAACAAGGTTATTAGTGAGCTGAATGGAAAAAAACATTGAAGACGTCATTGCCCCGGGTATTGGCAAGCTTGCCAGTGTACCTGCTGGTGGGGCTGTGGCCGTCTCCGCTGCCCCAGGCTCTGCAGCGCCTGCTGCTAGTTCCGCGCCTGCTGCAGCAGAGGAGAAGAAAGATGAGAAGAAGGAGGAGTCTGAAGAGTCAGACGATGACATGGGATTTGGCCTCTTTGATTAAATTCCTGCTCCCCTGCGAATAAAGCCTTTTACACATAAAAAAAAATTTTTTTTCTTTCCAACTCTTATTTTAAGTTCAAGGGGTACATGTGCACGTTTGTTACATGGATATATTGCATAATGCTGAGGTTTGGGTTTCTCTTGAACTCATCACTCATATTGTGAACATACTGCACAACTGGTAGTTATTCAACCCCTGCCCCACTTCCTCCCTAACCCCTTTTTGGAGCCCCCAGTGTCTATTGTTTTCATCTTTCTCTACATGTATACCCATTGTTCAACTCCCACTTATGTTTTTTCTTTTTTATTATACTTTATGTTCTAGGGTACATGTGCACAACGTGCAGGTTTGTTACATATGTATACATGTGCCATGTTGGTGTGCTGCACCCATTAACTCGTCATTTACATTAGGTATATCTCTTAATGCTATCCCTCCCCGCTCCCCCAACCCCACAACAGGCCCGGGTGTGTGATGTTCCCCTTCCTGTGTCCAAGTGTTCTCATTGTTAAATTCCCACCTATGAGTGAGAACATGTGGTGTTTGGTTTTCTGTTCTTGCGATAGTTCGCTGAGAATGATGGCTTCCAGCTGCATCTATGTCCCTACAAAAGACATGAACTCATCCTTTTTTATGGCTGCATAGTATTCCATGGTGTATATGTACCACATTTTCTTAATCCTGTCTGTCATTGATGGACATTTGGGTTGATTCCAAGTCTTTACTATTGTGAATAGTGCTGCAATAAATATACTTGTGCATGTGTCTTTATAGCAGCATGATTTATAATCCTTTGGGTATATTCCCAGTAATGGGATGACTGGGTCAAATGGAATTTCTAGTTCTAGATCCTTAAGGAATTGCAACACGATCTTCCACAATGGTTGAACTAGTTTACATTCCCACCAACAGTGTAAAATTGTTCCTGTTTCTCCACATCCTCTCCAGCATCTGTTGTTTCCTGACTTTTTAATGATTGCCATTCTAACTGGTGTGAGATGGTATCTCATTGTGGTTTTGATTTGCATTTCTCTGATGGCCAGTAATGATGAGCATTTTTTCATGTGTCTGTTGGCTGCATAAATGTCTTCTTTTGAGAAGTGTCTGTTCATATCCTTTGCCCACTTTTTGATAGGGTTGTTTGTTTTTTCTTGTAAATTTGTTTGAGTTCTTTGTAGGTTCTGGATATTAGCCCTTTGTCAGATGAGTAGATTGCAAAAATTTTCTCCCATTCTGTAGGTTGCCTGTTCACTCTGATGGTAGTTTCTTTTGCTGTGCAGAAGCTCTTTAGTTTAATTAGATCCCATTTGTCAATTTTGGCTTTTGTTGCCATTGCTTTTGGTGTTTTAGACATGAAGTCCTTGCCCATGCCTATGTTCTGAATGGTATTGCCTGTGTTTTCTTCTAGGGTTTTTGTGGTTTTAGGTCTAACATTTAAGTCTCTAATCCATCTTGAATTAATTTTTGTATAAGGTGTAAGGAAGATATCCAGTTTCAGCTTTCTACTTATGGCTAGCCAGTTTTCCCAGCACCATTTATTAAATAGCGAATCATTCCCCCATTGCTTCTTTTTGTCAGGTTTGTCAAAGATCAGATGGTTGTAGATGTGTGGTATTATTTCTGAGGGTTCTGTTCTGTTCCATTGGTCTATATCTCTGTTTTGGTACCAGGACCATGCTCTTTTGGTTACTGTAGCCATGTAGTATAGTTTGAAATCAGGTAGCATCATGCCTCCAGCTTTGTTCTTTTGACTTAGGATTGTCTTGGCAATGCGGGCTCTTTTCTGGTTCCATAGGAACTTTGAAGTAGTTTTTTCCAATTCTGTGAAGAAAGTCATTGGTAGCTTGATGGGGATGGCATTGAATCTATAAATTACCTTGGGCAGTATGGCCATTTTCATGATATTGATTCTTCCTATCCATGAGCATGGAGTGTTCTTCCACTTGTTTGTGTCCTCTCTGATTTCCTTGAGCAGTGGTTTGTAGTTCTCCTTGAAGAGGTCCTTCACATCCCTTGTAAGTTGGATTCCTAGGTATTTTATTCTCTTTGAAGCAATTGTGGATGGGAGTTCACTCATGACTTGGCTCTCTGTTTGTCTGTTATTGGTGTAGAAGAATACTAGTGACTTTTGCACATTGATTTTGTATCCTGAGACTTTGCTGAAGTTGCTTATCAGCTTAAGGGGATTTTGGGCTGAGATGATGGGGTTTTCTAAATATACAATCATGTCATCTGCAAACAGAGACAATTTGACTTCCTCTTTTCCTAACTGAATACCCTTTATTTCTTTCTGTTGCCTGATTGCCCTGGCCACAACTTCCAACACTATGTTGAATAAGAGTGGTGAGAGAGGACATCCCTGTCTTGTGCCAGTTTTCAAAGGGAATGTTTCCAGTTTTTGCCCATTCAGTATGATACTGGCTGTGGGTTTGTCATAAATAGCTCTTATTATTTTGAGGTATGTTCCATCAATACCGAATTTATTGAGAGTTTTTATCATGAAGGGCTGTCGAATTTTGTCAAAGGCCCTTTCTGCATCTATTGAGATAATCATGTGGTTTTTGTCTTTGGTTCTGTTTATATGCTAGATTACCTTTATTGATTTGTGTATGTTGAACCAGCCTTGTATCCGAGGGATGAAGCCCACTTGATCATGGTGGATAAGCATTTTGATGTGCTGCTGGATTCGGTTTGCCAGTATATTATTGACGATTTTTGCATCAATGTTTGTTAGGGATATTGGTCTAAAATTCTCTTTTTTTGTTGTGTCTCTTCCAGGCTTTGGTATCAGGGTGATGTTGGCCTCATAAAATGAGGTAGGGAGGATTCCTCTTTTTCTATTGATTGGAATAGTTTCAGAAGGAATGGTACCAGCTCCTCCTGGTACCTCTGGTAGAATTCGGCCAGAGGTACTTTGATTCTTCTCTCTTTTCTTCTTTATTAGTCTTGCTAGTGGTCTATTTTTTTGATCTTTTCAAAAATCCAGCTCCTGGTTTCATTGATTTTTTTGAAGGGTTTTTTGTGTCTGCTCTGATCTACTTATGTCTTGCCTCTGCTAGCTTTTGAATGTGTTTGCTCTTGCTTCTCTAGTTCTTTTAATTGTGATGTTAGGGTGTCAATTTTAGATCTTTCCTGCTTTCTCTTGTGGGCATTTAGTGCCATAAATTTCCCTCTACACACTGCTTTAAATGTGTCCCAGAGATTCTGGTATGTTGTATCTTTGTCCTCATTGGTTTCAAAGAACATCTTTATTTCTGCCTTCATTTTGTTATGTACCCAGTAGTCATTCAGGAGCAGGTTGTTCAGTTTCCATATAGTTATGTGGTTTTGAGTGAGTTTATTAATCTTGAGTTCTAATTTGATTGCACCGTGGGTGGTCTGAGAGAGAGTTTGTTGTGATTTCTTTTCTTTTACATTTGCTGAGGAGTGCTTTACTTCCAATTATGTGGTCAATTTTAGAGTAAGTGCGATGTGGAACTGAGAAGAATGTATATTCCGTTGATTTGGTGTGGAGAGTTCTGTAGATGCCTATTAGGTCTGCTTGGTGCAGAGGTGAGTTCAAGTCCTGGATATCCTTGTTAACCTTCTCTCTTGTTGATCTGTCTAATATTGACAGTGGGGTGTTAAAGTCTCCCATTATTCTTGTGTGGGATTCTAAGTCTCTTTGTAGGTCTCTAAGGACTTGTTTTATGAATCTAGGTGCTCCTGTGTTGGGTACATATATATTTAGGATAGTTAGCTCTTCTTGTTGAATTGATCCCTTTACCATTCTGTAATGGCTTTCTTTGTCTCTTTTGATCTTTGATGGTTTAAAGTCAGTTTTATCAGAGACTATGATTGCAGGCCCTGCCTTTTTTTTTTTTTTTTTTTTGCTTTCCAATTTGTTGGTAGATCTGCCTCCATTCCTTTATTTTCAGCCTATGTGTGTCTCTGCACGTGAGATGGGTCTCCTGAATACAGTGCAATGATGGATCTTGACTCTTTATCCAATTTGCCAGTCTGTGTGTCTTCATTGAGGCATTTAGCCCATTTACACTTAAGGTAAATATTGTTGTGTGTGAATTTGATCCTGTGATTTTTATGTTAGCTGATTATTTTGCACGTTAGTTGATTCAGTTTCTTCCTAGCATCCGTGGTCTTTACAATTTGGCATGTTTTTGCAGTGGCTGGTACCGGTTGTTTCTTTCAATGTTTAGTGCTTCCTTCTGGAGCTCTTGTAAGGCAGGCGTGGTGGGGAGGTGACAGAATCTCTCAGCATTTGCTTGTTTCAAAGGATTTTATTTCTCCTTCACATATGAAGCCTAGTTTGGTTGGATATGAAATTCTGGGTTGAGCATTCTTTTCTTTAAGAATGTTGAATATTGGCCCCCACTCTCTTCTGGCTTGTAGGGTTTCTGCTGAGAGAGCTGCTGTTAGTCTGATGGGCTTCCCTTTGTGGGTAACTCGACCTTTTCTCTGGTTGCCCTTAACATTTTTTCCTTCATTTCAACCTTGGTGAATCTGACAATTATGTGTCTTGGGATTGCTCTTCTAGAGGAGTATCTTTGTGATATTCTCTGTATTTCCTGAATTTGAATGTTGGCCTGTCTTGCTAGGTTGGGGAAGTTTTCCCACATAATATCCTGAGGAGTGGTTTCCAACTTGGTTCCATTGTCCCCGTCACTTTCAGGTACACCAATCAAATATAGATTTGGTCTTTTCATGTAGTCCCATATTTCTTGGAGGCTTTGTTCATTTCCTTTTATTCTGTTTTCTCTAACCTTGTCTTTTTGCTTTATTTCAATAATTTGATCTTCAATCACTGATACCCTTTCTTCCACTTGATCGATTCTGCTATTGAAGCTTGTGCATGTGTCACGAAGTTCTCATGCCATGGTTTTCAGCTCCATCAGGTCATTTAAGGTCTTCTCTACACTGTTTATTCTAGTTAGCCATTCATCAAACCTTTTATCAAAGTTTTTAGCTTCCTTGCAATGGGTTGGAACATGCTGCTTTAGCTCAGAGAACTTTTTTATTACTGACCTTCTCAAACCTACTTCTGTTAACTTGTCAAAGTCATTCTCTGTCCAGCTTTGTTCTGCTCCTAGTGAGGAGCTGCAATCCTTTGGAGGAGAAGAGACACTTTGGTTTTTAGAATTTTCACCTTCTCTGCTCTGGTTTTTCCCCATCTTTGTGGTTTTTTCTGCCTTTGATGTTGGTGACCTACAGATGGGGTTTTGATGTAGATGCCCTTTTTGTGGATGTTATGCTGTTCCTTTCTGTTTGTTAGTTTTCCTTCTAACAGTCAGACTCCTCATCTGCAGGTCTGTTAGAGTTTGCTGGAGGTCCACTCCAGATGCTGTTTGCCTGGGTATCAGCAGCAGAGGTTGCAGAACAGCAAATATTGCAGAACAGCACATATTGCTGCCTGATCCTTCCTCTGGAAGCTTCATCCCAGAGGGCAGCTGCCTATATGAGGTGTCCATCAGTCCCTACTGGGAGGTGTCTTTCAGTTAGGCTACACTGAGGTCAGGGACCCACTTGAAGAGGCACTCCATCCATTCTCAGAGCTCATGCTGGGAGAACCACTGCTCTCTTCAGAGCTGTCAGGCAGGGACGTTTAAGTCTGTAGAAGTTGTCTGCTGCCTTTTATTCAGCTATGCCTTGCCCAGAGAGATGGAGTCTATAGAGGATGTAGGCTTTGATGAGCTGCAGTGAGCTCTGTCTAGTTCATGCTTCTCAGCCTTTTTGTTTACCTACTCAACCCTCAGCAATGGTGGACCCCCCTCCACCAGCCAGGCTGGTGCCTCGCAGGTGGATCTCAGACTGCTGTGAGCAAGCAGTGAGCAAGACTCCATGGTATACTGTCCAGAATTTCAACTTCTGTACATCCTTACCAATGCTTCTTATTTGCTTCATGAAAAGTTGTTTTTAAATTATAGATGTGTATGTAAAGTGTTAATGGTGGTATCTCATTGTAGTTTCCATTTCCATTTCTCTCATTTATTAACATGGTTGCTGAGCCCATTGATTTGAGACCTTTCTTCATAGAGGTGTTTTTACTGCCACGAATCTTTTTTTTTTTTTTTACCAGCATCTCACAACTTTTGATACGTTGTGTTTTCCTTTTCAGTCAGTTCAAAACACTTGCTAATTTTCATTATGATTTCTTGTTTGATTCATAGGGTAATTGAAAGCACATTATTTGGTTCCCTAATATTTGTAGATTTTCTGAATATCTCTCTTGTAAATTTCTAAGTTAATTTTATTGTTATGTGTTGAAGAACACACTTCGTGTTACTGGAATTGTCTAAAATGTATTGAGACTTGTTTTATGGCACAGAATACACTCTCTCTTGGTAAGTGTTCCACATACACTTGAAAATAATGCATAGTCTTCTGTTGTGGGGTGGAGGGTTCTACATGTGACAATTAAGTCAAGTTGGTAATAGTGATGCTCGAGTCTTCTATATTGTCATTGAGTTTCTGTCTCCTTGTTTTACCAACAGTATATTAAGGGGTATTGAAATCTTTGTCTAGAATTGTTGATGCAGCTATTTCTCTGTGTAGGTCTATTCATTTTTGCTTCATGCATCTTGAGGCTCTGTTTTTAGGTGCACAAACACAGAATTGTTATCCACTCATCATAAATTCACTGAGTTGTCATTATGACATGATCCACATTATCAATGGTAATATTCTTTGTTCTGAAGTCTACTGTGTCTGATATTAATATAACAACTATGTCTCTATTATGATTAGTCTTAGCATGGTATACTGTCCCCACCTTTACGTTTAAGCTATGACATGTCTATATTTAAAATGGGTTTCTTATAGGCAATATACAGTTCAGTCTCACTTTCTTATCCAGTCTGGTAGTTTTTGTCTAGTAATTGGCATGCTGGAACCATTTATATCCAATGTAATTATTGATATGGTTAGGTTTAAATTTATTATCTTGTGTTATGTTTTCTATTGGCCTCATGAATTTGCTCCCCTTTCCTTCTTTTTGGCCTTCATTTTTGAAAGACATTTTCCCTGGGCATAGCATTCTATGTTAGCAGTATTTTTCATTTGGTGCTTCAAAAATGCTGCTCCAGTGTCTTCTCGCTTGCATTTTTTTCTGATGACAAATCTTTGGTCATCCTCATTTCAGTCCCTTTGTGTGTAATGTGTGGCCCCTCTGTCTTTCCTGACTGCTTTTCAGAATTTTTTCGTTTCTGCTGGTTTTGTAAAATGTTATTGTGATGTGCCTTAGTGTAGCTTTCTCTATGTTTCTTGTGCCTGGTGTATGTTCAGCTTCTTGGATGTGTGTGCTTAAAGTTTTTAGCAATTATGGGTAGTTTCTAGCTGCTATTTATTCAAGTATATTTTTTCTGTCCCTCCCTCCTTTATTTTGTCTCTTTCAGGGCCAACAATTGCACATATATTTGGCTGTGTGACATTGTCCTGTAGTTCTCTGTTGCTCTGTTCATTTTTCTTACATTTTTTTCTTTGTACAGCTTATATTCCCATGTCTTTAAGTTCACTAATCTTTTTTTCCTGCAATGTTTAATATACTGTTAATCCCATCCAGTGCATTTTCCATCATAGATATAGTAGTGTTCATCTCCAGAAGTTTGATTTGCATTTTTTTCTGTATCTTCCATGTCTTGACTTGACTTTTGAGCATATGAACTATAGTTATTATAACTTTTAATATTCTTCTCTTCTAATTTAAGCATCTGTGTCAATTCTGGGTTACTTTCAGTTGATTGATTTTTCTCCTTGTTATTTCATGTTTTCTTGGTTCTTTGTTTGTTTGCTAGGTTTTACTTGGATGCCAAGACATGATGAGTTTTACGTTGCTGAGTGCCAAATATTTTTGTATTCTCATAATTTTTCATGAGCTTTGTTCCAGGATGCAGTTAAGTTGCTTGTAGTTTCATACTTTGGCGTCTTGCTTTTAAGGTTTGTTAGATGAGACCAAAGCTGTGTTTAGTCTAGGGCCCATTACTCTCCTCTAGTTAGGTAAATCTCTTTTCAGCACTTTGTATGTTGCTCAGAGAATTGAGAGACTTTCCAGTTTGATAGTTGAGAATAGGCACTATTCCTAGCCTTGTTAAAGTACCAGGTACTGTTCCCTCTAATTCCTTTGCATGGCTCTTTCTTATCTGGGGCAGTTTCCTTACATGCTTATGTTGATCAGTACTATGAGAGGCTTTAACTAAGAATGTATCAGGTGTCTATTTCTCTAGATCATCATCATATTAGCTAACTTTTATTAAACACTTTTTATACAGAACACAGTCTGTAGTTAGACTGGGGTTAATCCCTCCTGTTCCTTCTGTTGTAGTATGAGCTGTTGATGAGTAGGCCTGTGCTAAGCATACTAGTTTATTTAATATATTATTCCCATGAAGAGAATGCTGTTATTATTATTCTCATTTACAGATAAAGAAACTGAGGGACAGAGAGTTTAAGTAACTTGCTCAAGGACAGACACAGATAGTAAGTGGTAAACTGAAATTTGAACCTAGTTGGTTTGACTTCAGAGATTGAATTTAAATTGTAAATCATCATGTACTAGGATGATTGGAAATACAATCAGGATGCAAGATGATGATAAGCCTGCCATTCCATATGTCCCCTGTAGCAGCCAATCAGCCTCTAATACACAAACAAGTCCCTCCCTCTAAACGAAGGGCAATGAAGTAGTGGTGGCAGATGGGAGGAAGGAAAGAGAAGATATGTATAAATATTGTGCCGTCACAAATTGCCGTTATTCTGTTTGTCCCCCAGAGTCCCTTAGTCTCCCATTTTTGAGGTGGTACCCAATTCTTTGTAACAAATATGGGAGCCTAATGCCAGTGTTGCTGCCTTGCCAGTACGGGTGCTGATAAGGTCTCTTGTGCAAGAAGCAAAGACCTCCAAGGGATAGTAACAGTTTTGTCTGGGGCCATCAGTACTGGCCTTACGCTTTTGGGGATGGAGTTTAGGGGCTATTTTCTCTTGTTTCATGTATCTCATTTAATGAAAAAGGGCTTCATTCTCCATCTCTGTATCCACATGCTGCAGTGGACTATAATGCCTAAGAATTTCCTCTCCTCAGCTATCACATGTCCCAGAAAATGTGCTCACATTCTGCTCTCCCTTCCCACATCCAGCCAGACACTTCCCCTCTGAGGTCTGTCTTCTAATTTGATTTATTTTCTCGTAAGTATTCTATACCTTCTCCCCAACCAGGTAAAAAACCTCTCTAATCCCCTTGAGGTTACATCTTCCTTCTTGACTTCGTGAAATGACAAATTGGCTCTTGCAAACATTTAATTGGAGCACTCTGGCAAATGCTCTTGTTCTTGATTCCAGACATCCTCCAAATTGGAGTGATCTATGTATATGGTACCTTCGTAAGATATATCAGGAACAGCATGGCAGTAGGAACACAAGATAGAGTTTGTGCCTCCGTGTCGGTGAAATACTGCCCTAGGAACTGACTGCTTCTTTTGCAGAGGGCACTATCACAACTTTTCACTGATGCTTACTCCTGAACCCTAAGCATTGGTCACTGCTTCTTCCACCTGCCTCTAATCAGTAGGCTTCAAGCACCTTCCAGAACATTGGTGTACCAGCACAGACCAATTTTAATCAGCGTTTCCTCTGTTTGTAACTTTAGACCAGCAGATGCCACCAAGCCTCATACCTCTGTCAATCTCAATACCGCCCCAAATGCAGGAACTTCTGGCTATTATTTTCTTGTTTCCTCTCCATGTCTGACTCTGCCCAACTCTTTTCTTAAAAGCATTCTGGCTTTTTGTTTCACACTTTAAATAATTCTCCCCTATATCCTCCCGCTTTGTTTTCAGTGTTCACTCCAGCTCCTTTTCTTAATTGTAGCAATACAAGACAACTAGGTATCATTCCTTATTTTTACCTAGTTCACCTAAAGACACCATTGCCCCACAGCATCTTTTCACTAGATGATTCTCTTATTGTCATACCCCAAACCCCATATAGACCTGGGGACAGAGACCTCATTCTCTTCATTTCCTGGATTAATACAACACAGCAGTTAAGAGCTCCAGCTCTACAGTAACAGCTCAGCTTCCAGTTCGAATCCTGGTGTTTCCACTTACTAGCTGTGTGACCTTGGGCAAGTGAATTCACCTTTCTAAGCCTGTTTTCTTATTTATAAATAAAGATAATAAGCCCTTTCTACTATAATTGTTGTGAAGATCAAGCTTAAATGATGTAACAGGGCTGGGTGTGGTGGCTCAGGCTCGTAATCTCAGCACTTTGGGAAGCTGAGGCACGAGGATCATTTGAGCACAGGAGTTCAAGACCATCCTGGGCAACACAGCAAGACCCTGTCTCTACTAAAAATAAAAAATAGCTGGGCATGGTGACATGTGCCTGCAGTCCCACCTACCCAGGAGGCTGAGACACGAGGGTGGCTTAAGTGCAGCAGTTTGACGCTGCAGTGAGCTATGAACGTGCCACTTCACTTCAACCTGGGTGAAAAAGAACTGTAGTAAGATGAGAAAAGAACTGTAGTAAGATGCAGAAGACAGAAGTGGAATGTGGTTACAGCTTCCAGAATATGTAACAGAAAAACTATCCAAGTTTCTCTCTTCTTGAGCACCACCATGTGGTACAACTAGAAATGTAGGACCACAATTTGGGGATGAGGCTGCCCTTGAGGAAGAGACTTGGAAGGCTTCTGCTGAAAAGTAGTAAGAGAAGCTATGAGTATGGATGAGACAAACAAGGGAGGAAGAGTAGGAAGAAAACAGGGCAACGGCAGAAAATTGGAGTAATAAGAGTCTAGACTGCCTTCAAAATAAAATGTCCCCTTAACAGACATCTGGTGACTATGGATCCTATAGGAAATAAGACAGTGTGTGAAGATAAGTGAGCATGTGCACAGGCCAAGGAATAGAGCAGGACAACCTGAGTTACTTTTCCTTCTCTCCCTCCCTCCCTCCTTTTTTTCTCTCTCCCTCCTCATTTTCTCAGTGTTCCCCTTTCTGCCCCTCTTATTCTTATTCATCAATCCATCCTTCCATCCGTGGAGCCATCCATGATACATCCATTCACCGCTGGAACTGGGGACAAAAAATAAGTAAGCCACAGGCCTTGTTCTAGCAAAGGTCACAGTCTGTGGGATGGGTAGGCTGGAGGCAATTAAGCAGATCTTTATAATATCTCAGTGCTCACCACCCAACGATCACCAGGAGCACGCCTGTAGTTGAACAAAGTTGGGTTTATTGCTTTTGTATTAAGGGAGAATGCACCCCATGGGAAACTGTGGAACAACTCAGCAGGAGGGCGTTTGAAAGGACTTACAGGATTTGGGCAAACTTTGCATTAGATGCTTTTAAGGAGCAGAGGCAATCCCATGATTAGGTACCTTAATAAATCTTATCTAGAATGAGGGAAGAATAACTGATGCCTAGGGCTGTAAGTGGTAAAGAAGCAGCAGTTACCAACAGTATATAGGCGTTCCTTTTTTGCTGCAGCCTCGCCAGCATCTATCGTTTTTGGACATTTTAATAATAGCCATTCTGACTGGTGTGAGATAATGTGTCATTGTGGTTTTGATTCGCATTTCTCAGATGATTAGTGATGCTGAGCATGTTTTCATGTTTGTTGGCCGCTTGTACATCTTCCTTTGAGAAGTGTCTGTTTATGTCCTTTGTCCTTTGTCTGTTTTTCTTTTCTTTTTCTTTTTAAATGGGGCTATTTGTGTTTTACTTGTTGATTTGTTTAAGTTCCCTATAGAGTCTGGATATTAAGCTGTTGTCACATGCATTGTTTGCTAATATCTTCTCTCATTCTGTAGGCTGTCTGTTTAGTCTGGTGATAGCTTCTTTTGCTGTGTGGAAGCTCTTTAGTTTAATTTGGTCCTGCTTGTCATTTTTGTTTTTGTTGCAATTAAATTTGGAGACTTAGTAAAAAATTCTTTACCAAGGCTGATGTCCAGAAGAGTGTTTCCTAAGTTGTCCTCCAGGATTCTTACAGTTTGATGTGTTATAGTTGAATCTTTGATCCACCTTGAGTTAATTTTGTATGTGGTGAAAGGTGGGGGAGGGAGTCCAGATTCAATTTTCAGCAAGTGGCTAGCCAGTTATCCCACTATCATTTATTGAATAGGAAGTCGAGTCCTTTCCTCATTGCATGTGTTTGCCAGCCTTGTCAAAGATCAGATCGTTGTAAGTGTGCAGCTCTACTTCTGAGTTTTCCATTCTGTTCCATTGGTCTATGTGTCTTTTATTTTTATCAGTATCAAGCTGTTTTGGTTCCTGTGGCTTTCTAGTGTAGTTACAGAGGTAACCCCATCAGGCTAGCAGCAGTCCTATCAACAGAAACCTTACAAGCAAGAAAAGATTGGGGGTCTAATTTCAGTGTCCTTACTGAAAAGAAGTTCCAGCCAAGAATTTCATATGCTGCCAAACAAAGCTTCATAAGTGAAGGAGAAATAAAATCCTTCTCAGACATGCAAATGCGGAGGGAATACATTTCCACTAGGCCAGCATTACAAGAGGTTCTTTTTTTTTTTTTTTTTTTTGAGACAGAGTCTCGCTTAGTCGCCCAGGCTGGAGTGCAGTGGCGCGATCTCGGCTCACTGCAAGCTCCGCCTCCCGGGTTCACGCCATTCTCCTGCCTCAGCCTCCCGAGTAGCTGGGACTACAGGCGCCCGCCGCTTCGCCCGGCTAATTTTTTGCATTTTTAGTAGAGACGGGGTTTCACCATGTTAGCCAGGATGGTCTCGATCTCCTGACCTCGTGATCCGCCCGCCTCGGCCTCCCAAAGTGCTGGGATTACAGGCGTGAGCCACCGCGCCCGGCTACAAGAGGTTCTTAAGGGAGTGCTAAACATGGAATCAAAATAATGACACCTGCTACCACAAAAGCACCCTTAAGCACATAGCTCACAGGCAGTATAAAGCAACTACGCAGTCAAGTCCACATACCAACCACCAAACGTCATGATGACAGGATCAAAATCCCGTATAAGAATACTAACGTTGAATGTAAATGGGCTAAACACCCCACTGAAAAGACACAGAGTGGCAGGCTGGATAAAAGGACAAGATGCAACCATCTGTTGTCTTCAAGAGACCCATCTCACATGCAATGACACCCACAGGCTCAAAATAAAAGGGTGGAAGAAGATCTACTACACAAATGGAAAACAAAAAAGAACATGAGTCACTCTTCTTATGTCAGATAAAACAGACTTTAAACCAATAGAAATTAAGAAGGACAATGAAGGGCATTACATGACAATCCAACAGGAAGCCTTAGCTATCTTAAATATATATGCACCCAATATTGGAGAGCCCAGATTCATAAAATGAGTTCTTCTTGGCCTATAAGAAGACTAGACAACCACGCAATAGTAGTGGGAGTCTTCAACACCCCACTATCAGCATTAGACAGATCACTGAGGCAGAACACTAACTAATCAAGAAACCCTGGACTTAAACTTGACACTTGACTATCTGGACATAATAGACCTCTATGAAACACTCCACCCAACAACCACAGAATATACATTCTTCTCATGTGCACACAGAATATATTCTAAGATCAACCACGTGCTCAGTCATAAAGCAAGTCTCAATAAACTCAAAGAAATTGAAATCATACCAAGTGTACTCTTGAACCACAGTACAATAAAAATAGAAATCAGTATCAAAGAGATCTCTCAAAACTACACAGTAGCATTTTAGATGCTAGACATGATACATTGAGAAACTGCAAGACAGGCAATTAACAGAAATGAAATGATTATTAGCCCTTGCTGCAGATCTCCAAGCCAATGGTGTCTAGGTTATAAAGCCTAGGCAATGAAAGCATGTCCCAGAATCCAGCTGGGTCTGCCTTAGAGATCCAGATGAGTTTATTTTCTTTTAATTTACCATAAACGGTTCCACTTGCCCTGTAATATTTACATAGGTGCAGCGAGATGTATTTACTCCTATGTGAGCTCTCCTTTGGATAGCTAAGAGGAAATCAAGGGCTGTGCAATTGTCCATGAAAACTCTAGCTAACAGATTTAGAGTAGTTTTTGGGGGGCATCCAGAGTAGAAATTGTTCCATTTGTGACTTCTTCCAGGTCCGGAGAAAAATTCTGCACCACCTTTTCTAGTTGTATTATTTCTGCTGTGTGAATTGTAGCCAGCATAGTATGCAAAAAGAGAGAGTCAGTGATCTCTTTTGGGAATTCTCCCAAGTAGTTTGTGCTCACCTCATCTTGAAGGTTTCTGGACTTCTTCCCCATGTAAACATGGAGAGGTACTAGTTCTAAATATCTCGATTCTCTATCATTCATCCATATTCTCCAGGCTAAGTTAGTGGCAGATGAGGGTAAGCCTGATGTCCACTTAAGTAGTATCCAGGTGGGATACAGGCTGTATTGGGAGTATGAGTATCACTTGGCCCATCATGAGTAAGCCCATTTTTTGTCACTTAGAGGGGTAAATTCCTTGAGTGGAGCCAAATAGTTCCTGCAAAGCAGCTGCAGTGTCTTTGAATAGAACAAATATTTATTCCCATTCCTGAGGGTCTAGGTTTTGTTGTAAGGTTGTAATGACCTTAGTCGAAGCATTTTGTTGATGCGAAGTCAAAGTCTGTTTTTCTCACAAGACTAGAATTTGGAGAGGAAGTTGTAAGTACCAGAAGCAGTCTGCAAAAGGAAACCTACTTTTTTTTGGTGAATTTAATTTATTTATTCACTTTTTTTTTTTTTTCACTGAGTCTCACTGTTGCCCAAGCGGGAGTGCAGTGGTGCAATCTCTGCTCACTGCAACCTCCGTCTCCCAGGGTTAAGGGATTCTCCTGCCTCAGCCTCTGGAGTAGCTGGGATTACAGGCACCCACCACCACAACTGGCTAATTTTTATATTTTTAGTAGAGACGGGGTTTTGCCATCTTGGCCAGTCTGGTCTTGAACTCCTGATCTCAGGTGATCTGCCTGCCTTGGCCTCCCAAAGTGCTGGGATTACCTGTGTGAGCCACTGTGCCTGGCCTTAGTTATTTATATATTTATTTATATCTTTTTATTATATTTTAAGTTCTGGGGTACATGTGCACAACGTACAGGTTTGTTACATAAGTATACATGTGCCATGGTGGTTTGCTGCACCCATCAACTCGTCATTTACATTAGGTATTTCTCTTAATGCTATCCCTCCCCCATCCCTCCACCGCCTGACAGGCCCCAGTATGTGATGTTCCCTGCCCTGTGTCCATGTGTTCTCAATGTTCAACTCCCCCTTACGAGTGAGAACATGAGGTGTTTGGTTTTCTGTCCTTGTGATAGTTTGCTTAGAATGATGGTTTCCAGCTTCATCCATGTCCCTGTAAAGGACATGAACTCATCCTTTTTTATAGCTGCATCGTGTTCCATGGTCTATATGTGCCACACTTTCCTGATCCAGTCTATCATTAAAGGACATTTGGGTTGTTTCCAAGTGTTTGCTATTGCAAATAGTGCCACAATAAACATACATGTGCATGTGTCTTTATAGTAGCATGATTTATAATCTTTTGGCTATATACCCAGTAATGGGATTGCTGGGTCAAGATCACTAGTTCTAGATCCTTGAGGAATTGCAACACTGTCTTCCACAATGGTTGAACTAATTTAACTCCCACCAACAGTGTAAAAGCATTCCTATTTCTCCACATCCTCTCCAGCATCTGTTGCTTCCTGACTTTTTAATCATTGCCATTCTAACTGGCATGAGATGGTATCTCATTGTGGTTTTGATTTGCATTTCTCTGATGACCAGTGATGATGAGCATTTTGTCAGATGTCTGTTTGCTGCATGCACGTCTTCTTTTGAGAAGTGTCTGTTCATATCCTTTGCCCACTTTTTGATGGATTTTTTTTTCTTGTAAATTTTTTTAAGTTCTTTGTAGATTCTGGATATTAGCCCTTTGTCAGATGAGTAGATTGCAAAGATTTTCTCCCATTCTGTAGGTTGCCTGTTCACTCTGATGATAGTTTCTTTCACTGTGCAGAAACTCATTAGTTAAATTAGATCCCATTTGTCAGTTTTGGCTTTTGTTGCCATTACTTTTGGTGTTTTAGTCTTGAAACGTTTGCCCATGCCTATGTTCTGAATGGTATTGCCTGGATTTTCTTCTAGGGTTTTTACGGTGCTAGGTCTTACATTTAAGTCTTTAATCCACCTTGAGTTAATTTTTGTATAAGGTGTAAGGAAGACATCCAGTTTCAGCTTTCTACGTATGGCTAGCCAGTTTTCCCAGCCCATTTATTAAATAGGCTATCCTTTCCCCATTGCTTGTTTTCGTCAGGTTTGTAAAAGATTAGATGGCTGTAGATGTATGATGCTATTTTTGAGGCCTCTGTTCTGTTCCATTGGTTTATTTATCTGTTTTGGTACCAGGACCATGCTGTTTTGGTTACTGTAACCTTGTAGTATAGTTTGAAGTCAGGTAGCGTCATGCCTCCAGCTTTGTTCTTTTTGCTTAGGATTTTCTTGGCTATGCGGGATCTTTTTTGGTTCCATATGAACTTTAATGTATTTTTTTCTAATTTTGTGAAGAAAATCAGTGGTAGCGTGATGGGGATAGCATTGAATCTATAAATTACCTTGGGCAGTGTGGCCATTTTCATGATATTGATTCTTCCTATCCTTGAGCATGGAATGTTCTTCCATTTGTTTGTGTCCTCTTTTATGTTGTTGAGCAGTGGTTTATAGTTCTCCTTGAAAAGGTCTTTCACATCCCTTGTAAGTTGGATTCTTAGGTATTTTATTCTCTTTGTAGTAATTGTGAATGGGAGTTCACTCATGATTTAGCTCTCTGTCTATTATTGGAGTGTAGGAATGCTTGTGATTATTGCACATTGATTTTTGTATCCTGAGACTTTGCTGAAGTTGTTTATCAGCTTAAGGAGGTTTTGGGCTGAGATTATGGGGTTTTCTAAATATACAATCATGTCATCTGCAAACAGAGACAATTTGACTTCCTCCTTTTCTAACGGAATACCTTTATTTCTTTGTCTTGCCTGATTGCCCTAGCCAGACTTCCAACATTATGTTGAATAGGAGTAATGAGAGAGAGCATCCTTGTCTTGTGCCGGTTTTCAAAGGGAATGCTTCCAGTTTTTGCCCATTCAGCATGATATTGGCTGTGAGTTTGTCATAAATAGCTCTTATTATTTTGAGATACGTTCCATCATACCTAGTTCATTGAGAGTTTTTAGCATGAAGAGCTGATGAATTTTGTCAAAGACCTTTCCTGCATCTATTGAGGTAATCATGTGGTTTTTGTCGTTGGTTCTGTTTATGTGATGGATTACATTTATTGATTTGCATATGTTGAACCAGCCTCTTGGATCCCAGGGAAGAAGCCCACTTGATCATGGTGGATAAGCTTTTTGATGTGCTGCTGGATTCAATTTGCCAGTATTTTATTGAGGATTTTCGCATCGATGTTCATCAGGGATATTGCCCTAAAATTCTCCTTTTTGTGTGTGCCTCTACCAGGCTTTGGTATCAGGATGATGCTAGCCTCATAAAATGTGTTAGGGAGGATTCTTTCTTTTTCTATTGATTGGAATAGTTTCAGAAGGAATGGTACCAGCTCCTCTTGTACCTCTGGTAAAATTCGGCTGTGAATCTGTCTGGTCCTGGACTTTTTTTTGGTTGGTAGGCTATTAATTATTGCCTCAATTTCAGAACCTGTTGTTGGTCTATTCAGAGATTCAACTGCTTCCTGGTTTAGTCTTGGGAGTGTGTATGTGTCCAGGAATTTATCCATTTTTTCTAGATTTTCTAGTTTATTTGTGTAGAGTTGTTTATAGTGTTCTCTGATGGTAGTTTGTATTTCTGTGGGATCCATGGGATATCCCCTTTACCATTTTTTATTGTGTCTATTTGATTCTTCTCTCTTTTCTTCTTTATTAATCTTGCTAGCAGTCTACCTAGTTTGTTGATCTTTTCAAAAAACCGTCTCCTGGATTCATTGATTTTTTGATGGGTTTTTTTGTATCTCTATCTCCTTCAGTTCTGCTCTGATCTTAGTTATTTCTTGCCTTCTGCCAGCTTTTGAATTTGTTTGCTCGTGCTTCTCTAGGTCTTTTAACTGTGATGTTAGGGTGTCGATTTTAGATTTTTCCTCCTTTCTCTTGTGGGCATTTAGTTCTATAAATTTCCCTCTACAAACTGCTTTAAATGTGTCCCAGAGATTCTGGTACGTTGTGTTTTATTCTCATTAGTTTCAAAGAACATTTTTATTTCTGCCTTCATCTTGTTATTTTACCCCCAGTAGTCATTCAGGAGTAGGTTGTTCAGTTTCTATGTAGTTGTGTGGTTTTGAGTGAGTTTATTAATCCTGAGTTCTAATTTGATTGCACTGTGTTCTGAGAGAGAGTTTGTTGTGATTTCTGTTCTTTTACATTTGCTGAGGAGTGCTTTACTTCCAATTATGTGGTCAATTTTAGAATAAGTGCGATATGGAACTGAGAAGAATGTATATTCTGTTGAATTGGTGTGGAGACTTAGGTACATGTCTATTAAGTCCACTTGGTCCAGAAGTGAGTTCAAGTCCTGGATATCCTCTTCTGTCTCTTTGAGCTGTCTAATATTGACAGTGGGGTGTTAAAGCCTCCCATTATTATTGCGTGGGAGTCAAAGTCTCTTTGTAGGTCTCTAATGACTTGCTTTATGAATCTGGGTGCTCCTCTATTGGATGCATATATATTTAGGATAGTAAGCGCTTCTTGTTGAATTGATCCCTTTACCATTATGGAATGGCCTTGTCTCTTTTGATCTTGTTGCTTTAAAGTATGTTTTATCAGAAACTAAGATTGCAACCCCTGCTTTTTTTTTGCTTTCCATTTGCTTGGTAGATCTTCCTCCATCCCTTTATTTTGATCCTATATGCATCTTTGCACATGAGATGGGTCTCCTGAATACAGCACGGTGATGGGTCTTGACTCTTTATCCAATTTGCCAGTCTGTGTCTGCTAACTGGGGCATTTAGCACATTTACACTTAAGGTAAATATTGTTATGTGTGAATTTGATCCTGTCATTATAATGTTAGCTGGTTATGTTGTCCGTTAATTGATGCAGTTTCTTCGTAGCATTGATGGTCTCTACAATTTAGTATGTTTTTGCAGTGGTTGGTACCAGTTGCTCCTTTTCATGTTTAGTGCTTCCTTCAGGAGCTCTTGTAAGGCAGGCCTGGTGGTGACAAAATCTCTCAGCGTTTGCTTGTCTGTAAAAGATTTTATTTCTCCTTCACGTATGAAGCTTAATTTGGCTGGATGTGAGATTCTGGGTTGAAAATTCTTTTCTTTAAGAAAGTTGAATATTGGCCCCCACTCTCTTCTGGCTTGTAGGGTTTCTGCCGAGAGAGCAGCTGTTGGTCTGATGGGCTTCCCTTTTTAGGTAGCCCGACCTTTCTCTCTGGTTGCCCTTAACATTTTTTCCTTCATTTCAACCTGGGTGAGTCTGACAGTTATGTGTCTTGGGGTTACTCTTCTCAAGGAGTGTCTTTGTGGTGTTCTCTGTATTTCCTGAATTTGAGTGTTGGCCTGCCTTGCTAGGGAAGTTCTCCTGGAGAATATTCTGAAGAGTGTTTTCTAACTTGGTTCCACTCTCCCTGTCCCTTTCCGGTACACCATTCAAATATATATTTGGTTTTTTCACATAGCCCCATATTTCTTGGAGGCTTTGTTCTTTTGTTTTCACTCTTTCTTATCTAATCTTGTCTTCTCACTTTATTTCAATAATTTGATCTTCAATCACTGATATCCTTTCTTCCACTTGATGGAATCACCTATTGAAGCTTGTAAATGCATTACAAAGTTCTCGTGCCATGGTTTTCAGCTCCATCAGGTCATTTAAGGTCTTCTCTACACTGTTTATTCTAGTTACTCATTCGTCTAACTTTTTTTCAAGGTTTTTAGCTTCCTTGCGATGGGTTAGAACATGCGCCTTTAGCTCAGAGAAGTTTGTTATTACTGACCTTCTGAAGCCTACTTCTGTCAACTCGTCAAACTCATTCTCCATCCTGTTTTGTTCTGTTGCTGGCGAGGAGCTGAGATCTCCTCTGGAGGAGAAGAGGTGCTCTGTTTTTTGGAATTTACAACTTTTCTGTTCTAGTTTCTCCCCATCTTTGAGGTTTTGTCTACCTTTGGTCTTTGATGTTGGTGACCTACAGATGGGGTCTTGGTGTGGATGTCCTTTTTGTTAATGTTGATGCTATTCCTTTCTGTTTGTTACTTTTCCTTCTAACAGACTCCTCAGCTGCAGGTCTGTTGGAGTTTGCCAGAGGTCCACTCCAGACCCTGTTTGCCTGGGTATCACCAGCGGAGGCTGCAGAACAGCAAAAATTATGCTTGATCCTTCCTCTGGAAGCTTCATTTTAGAGGGGCAGCTGCTGTTTCAGGTGTCTGTCAGCCACTACTGGGAGGTGTTTCCCAGTGAGGTACACAGGGGTCAGGGACCTGCTTGAGGAGGCAATTTGTCCATTCTCGGAGTTCAAACGCCATGCTGATAGAACCAGTGCTCTCTTCAGAGCTGTCCCACAGGGATGTTTAATTCTGCAGAAGCTGTCTGCTGCCTTTTGTTCAGATATGCCCTGCTCCCAGAGGTGGAATCTATAAAGTCAGTGGCCTTGCTGACCTGCAGTGGGCTCCACCCAGTTCGTGCTTCCCAGCCGCTTTGTTTACAGGATAAGCTACTCGAGGCTCAGCAGTGGCCGATGCCCTTCCCCCCGTCAAGCTGCAGCATAGTAGGTTGATCTCAGACTCCTGCGCTAGCAGTGAGCAAGGCTCTGTGGGCGTGGGACCTGCCTAGCCAGGCATGGGAGGGTATCTCTTGATCTGTCGGTTGCTGAGACTGTGGGAAAAGTGCAGTGTTTGGTCAGGAGTGTACGGTTTCTCCAGCTACAGCCTGTCATGGCTTCCCTTGGCTAGGAAAGGGAAACAGCCCAACCCCTTGTGCTTCCTGGGCGAGGCGATGCCCCGCCCTGCTTCACTTCACCCTCCGTGGGCTGTACCCACTGTTCAACTAGTGCCAATGAGATGAACCAGGTACCTCAGTTGGAAATGCAGAAATCACCCATCTTCTGTGTCAATCTCGCTGGGAGCTGCAGACCGAAGCTGTTCCTACTTGGCCATCTTCCTAAGTCAGCATCTATTTATTTATTTTCTAAGACAGAGTCTCACTCTGTCACCCAGACTCATGTGCAGTGGCATGATCCTGGCTCACTGCAACCTCCATCTCCCAGGTTTAAGCAATTCTTCTGCCTCGTGAGTAGCTAGGAATACAGGCAGGTGCCACCACACCCGGCTTATTTTTGTACTTTTGGTAGAGACAGAGTTTCACCATGTTGGTCTGGCTGGTCTCGAACTCCTGCCCTCAAGACATCTGCCTGACTCAGCCTCCCAAAGTGCTGGGATTACAGGCATGAGCCACCATGCCCGGCCCTAGCTTTTGAACTGTTTAAAGGGATGGCTATTAAATTTTGGCCAGAAAGGAGAACAAGGGATTATAAATCCTAGAACCAGTGAACTTCAGAGCAATAGCTAGAGTCTGGGAAAAAGTACAAAAGAATTTTTGCTTTTTTCTTAAGTGGTAGAAGAAAACCATAGAGGAGGCAGAAAAAAGATAAAAAGATCTTGTTAATGTTCCAGAGGGTGACACAGCCTAATAGGCCATAGGACTAGTGAAAAACATGCTGGAAAAAAAATCAGAAAATTAATCTGATTCTGCAGTTTTGGGAAGAAGTTGTCCACTTCCGAAGTAGGTGGTTCATTCTATAGTCTTGGACGGAATCTGTCCATTTTTGAAATCAGCTGCTTCTGAAGAATTTCTAAGAATCCTCAGTTTGAGGTTCCCTAATGGAATGGGCTTCCAGTAGTTGGGACAAAATGGTGTATTTTTTTCTAATTGGCAGATATGATTCCTAGATCTATTCCGTGTTGTTTTATTGTTGTGTCAGTTATTAGCAGTGCCTAATAAGGTCTTTTTCATTGAGGTTCAAGGGCACTTTTCCTTTTGTGTCACTTCCAGAAGACTAAATCTCCCAGTTACAGATCTTACAGAAGCTACTTAAGTGGGGTTTTGGAAATGAAGCTTGTACTTGGTGAAACACCTGGAAGCATCATATGATCTCTTGTATTCAGACACGTTGTAGTGTGGCAGAAAGTAGGACTGGAAGCAATTTCCAAACGTGTGGGGCAGTCTGATAATTAACTCAGGAGTAGAGAACTTGCAGGGCCCGAGGAGGATTGATCTTATTGTCATCAAGGCCAGTGGAAATAGTTCGGTGCTTGGAAGTTTAAGGATACCTGAGAGCTTTGAAAATTCTAAATTGAGAATTCTGTTAGCTCTCTTTATTTCTTCTGCAGCCTGCAGATGATAAGGACAGTGGAGTTCTGAATAAAAGGTAGTAAATTATTCTTTAATAATAGTTCTAGTGAAATATGTGTCCATGTTACTGAAGGGATAAGTTGGAATTCTCCAGTTTTTGAATGTAAAGTAATTTAAAAAATCACGACGGCCATAGCTGTTCAACTAAGACAGTGCACCCACCTTAAGAACGAAAAACAATAGCCAGAACGTATTTATGGATCGATGCTGAAGGCACTTGTGGAAAATCCATTTGGAGGTGTTCAAAGAGGCCTTGAGGTTTTGGTTCTGTTCCACGTCTTGCCTGCATAGCCTTGCCAGGATTGTGTCATCAGCCAGTAGATATGCATTGGAAACTTTCTTGGCAATATTCTTAAAATTACTCAACTAATATTGAATGCTTCAACCTTATGGCCAACTTATCTCTGTACTTGTGAGAAATATCATGAAACATTTTTTGTTTAAACTCTACTTTTATTATGGCCATACCTCTAAGTGCAAGTAAAAGATGTCAAGGTTTTAAGATTTATATCCATTTTATAAGGCTTCCTGTGAGGAGAGAAAACTAAGTTTAGATATAGAGAAACATTTTGATGAACACACACACTAAAGAGAGTGACAGTGTGGCTGATTTGAGGACTCAAGCCCTAGACACTATTATCAAGCCATATGAATAAAGAGCTGGGATGCATTAATCCAAGTGATGGAAATGAAGATGGGACTGACTCCTATATTAAACAAAATGATCTCTCAGTTAGGCAACCAGGAAAAACAATCTCCTCATGAAGATTGATTCACATTTTGTTTTGTTTTTAGGGTACCTGTCAAATGAAAAATCTAACTCATGTCAAATTGTCCCAAAAAAGGCCATAGCAATTTTCAAATTGGCCCCAGTGAAATTGTGTCAGTTAGGGACAAGTACACATGCTAACATTACAATGAGAAAACATGAAGGAAACAGGTGTTTGTCCTGGAAGAAATGCAGTTTTAAGACAGAATGACCCCATAAGAAACAACAGTCTATAAGGATGGCACTTCTGTAACCTAGTGTCTGTGGAATTTGGTGCAAGGCCAGTTGTCACCTATCAGGGGCCAGACAATACCAGCTATTCTGGGCAAGTGAAATTGAAAAAAGCAGTTTTGGCAAACTGACACAAACACAAGACTATGGAAAAGGTCCTTAAAATGTTTTGATATGGTGACCTGAGGCAACATAGATCTGAAGAAAAACGGTCTTGGGAGATCTTCTGAGCTTCTCAGTCCAAGGGACTGGCTTGCAGACAGACTTACCGAGTTTATGCCTATCCTCCTCCACTCAGTAATCATTTTACAGACAAATGGCACTTAAGATACTAAACAAGCAGACAGACCATAAGAGCAGCTTTAGAAGGCCAGAAAGCAACTGCACCAAGGAACAACACAAATCTGACCAGTGAATCAAACAAATCCCAAGGGACTGTATTCCTAGGAAACCGAAATAAACCCAATGACAGAAGGATTCATTAAACCCAACGATGAGGAGATTCAAAGGTTAATTCAGCATCAACTTTCTACCAGCCATGGGTAAGATGACGCCTTGGACAGGTAGTGACAACAAGGGGTCTTAGATATGCACACTCTTATTGAGTTGAAGGTTCAGGTCCAATACAGTGACAAGTTCAGCTGAATCCTGGCTGGAAACCCTGTTTGTGTAAATAATTTCCAGGCAACGACCAGCAGGATCTGATCAAAATATGAAAAATAGAACTACCATACAACCCAGCAATCCCACTGCTGGGTATCTATCCAAAGGAAAAGAAATCAGTATATCAAAGGAATACCCGCACTCACATGTTTATAGCAGCACTATTCACAATAGCCAAGATATGGAATCAATCTAAGTGACCATCAGTGGATGAACGGATGAAGAAAATGTGGTATGTACACACAATAGACTACTATCTGACCACAGAAAAAAATAAAATCACGTCATTTGCAGCAACATGGATGGAACTGGAAGTCATCATGTTAAGTGAAATAAGCCAGGTGCAGAAAGACAAATTTCACATGTTCTCACTTGTATATGGGAGCTAAAATAGTTCATTTTAAGGACATAGAGAATAGACTGATAGATACCAGAGACAGGGGAGATTGGGTAGGGTGGAAGGGGGTATGAAGAGAGGTTGGTTATGGATACCAGCATATAGTTAGAAGAATTAAGTTCTAATGTTTGGATAGTGAATTAAGGCAACTGTTCTTAAAACCAATACCGTGTACATTTCCAAGTAACTAGAAGAGAAGGGTTCAAATGATACCAACACATAAAATGATAGGCACTCAAGGTGATGGGTACTCCAGTTACTCGGCCTTGATCATTATACATTCTTTGCATGTAAAAAACATTCACATGCACCCACCTGTATGTAAATTATTCCATGTCAGTAAAAGGGATAAAAAAGAAAATATAGGAGACAACCTTCGTGATAATAGATTAGGCAAAAAAATTCTTACATGTGACACTAAAAGGATAAAGAAAGAAAAAACACCATAAATAAATTAAAAAAAAAATAAAATAAAATAAAATTATACTAATAAAAAAAAAAAGAAAAAAGAAAAAAACTGATAAATTGGACTTTGTCAAATTTAAAAACTTTTGCTTTTGGAAAGACCCAGGTTAAGAGTGTGAAAAGACACTTGGCCGGGCGCGGTGGCTCAAGCCTGTAATCCCAGCACTTTGGGAGGCCGAGACGGGCGGATCACGAGGTCAGAAGATCGAGACCATGCTGGCTAACACGGTGAAACCCCGTCTCTACTAAAAAATACAAAAAATTAGCCGGGCGAGGTGGCGGGCGCCTGTGGTCCCAGCTACTCGGGAGGCTGAGGCGGGAGAATGGCGTGAACCCAGGAGGCGGAGCTTGCAGTGAGCTGAGATCCGGCCACTGCACTCCAGCCTGGGCGACAGAGCGAGACTCCGTCTCAAAAAAAAAAAAAAAAAAAAAAAAAAAAAAAAAAAAAAAAAAAAAA
>NC_037689.1:81224611-81283731 GCF_003255815.1 Theropithecus gelada | reverse complement strand
AAAAAAAAAAAAAAGTCTTTCAAACTGGAAAAAAGGAAGTCAAAATATCCTTCCTTCCAGACGACATAATCTTATATCTAGAAGAAAGAGAAGACCCCACCAGAAAACCATTGGAACTGATTAAACACATTCAGTAAAGTTGCAGATACAAAATTGACATACAGAAATCAGTAGCAATTTCAGACACCAATTATGAAATAGCTGAACAAGAAATCAAAAAGGCAACTCAGAAAGCAATGGGGTTACAAGCATGAGCCACTGTGCCCAGCAGAGAATTCTTTATATATTCTTAACACAAATGTTTTATCAAATAGATGCTTTGCAAATATTTTTTTTCTTATTCTGTGGTTTGTCTTTTCACACTCTTAACTTGGGTCTTTCCAAGAGCAAAAGTTATTAAATTTGACAAAGTCCAATTTACCAGTTTTTTTTTTAATGGTATTTTTTTCTTTCTTTATCCTTTTAGTGTCACATGTAAGAATTTTTGCCTAATCTATTATCACGAAGGTTGTCTCCTATACTTTCTTTTTTTATCCCTTTTACTGACATAGAAAAACTTACATACATGTGGGTACATGTGGGTGTTTTTTACATGCAAAGAATGTATAATGATCAAGTCTGGGTAACTGGAGTGCCTGTCACCTTGAGTGTTTATCATTTTATGTGTTGGTATCATTTGAACCCCTCTTTTCTAGTTACTTGGAAATGTACACTGTATTGGTTTTAAGAACAGTTGCCCTAATTCACTATCCAAACGTTAGAACTTAATTCTTTTAACTGTATGATGGTATCTATAACCAACCACTCTTCATACCCCCTTGCCCCCTACCCAATCTCCCCAGTCTCTGGTGTCTATCAGTCTATTCTCTATGTCCTTAAAATCAACTTTTTTAGCTCCCATATACAAGTGAGAACATGTGAAATTTGTCTTTCTGCACCTGGCTTATTTCACTTATTTCAAGTTCCATCCACGTTGCTGCAACTGATGTGATTTTTATGTTTTCCTGTGGTCAGATAGTATTCTATTGTGTGTACATACCACATTTTCTTCATCCATTCATCCACTGATGGGCACTTAGATTGATTCCATATCTTGGCTATTGTGAATAGTGCTGCTATAAATATGTGAGTGCAGGTATTCCTTTGATATACTGATTTCTTTTCCTTTGGATAGATACCCAGCAGTGGGATTGCTGGGTTGTATGGTAGTTCTATTTTTCATATTTTGATCAGAACCTGCTGGTGGTTGCCTGGAAATTATTTACACAAACAGGGTCTGAACTTGTTACTGTATTGGACCTGAACCTTCAACTCAATAAGAGTGTGCATATCTGAGACCCCTTGTTGTCGCTACCTGTTCAAGGTGTCATCTTACCCATGGTTGGTAGAAAGTTGATGCTGAATTAACCTTTGAATCTCCTCATCGTTGGGTTTATTGAATCCTTCCATCATTGGGCTTATTTCGGTTTCCTAGGAATACAGTCCCTTGGGATTTGTTTGATTCACTGGTCAGATTTGTGTTGTTCCTTGGTGCAGTTGCTTTCTGGCCTTCTAAAGCTGCTCTTATGGTCTGTCTGCTTGTTTAGTATCTTAAGTGTCATTTGTCTGTAAAATGATTACTGAGTGGAGGAGGATAGGCATAAACTCGGTAAGTCTGTCTGCAAGCCAGTCCCTTGGACTGAGTTAATTATCAGACTGCCCCACACGTTTGGAAATTGCTTCCAGTCCTACTTTCTGCCACACTACAATATGCCTGAATACAAGAGATCATATGATGCTTCCAGGTGTTTCACCAAGTACAAGCTTCATTTCCAAAACCCCACCTAAGTAGCTTCTGTAAGATCTGTAACTGGGAGATTTAGTCTTTTGGAAGTGACATAAAAGGAAAAGTGCCCTTGAACCTCAATGAAAAAGACCTTATTAGGCACTGCTAATAACTGACACAACAATAAAACAACACAGAATAGATCTAGGAATCATATCTGCCAATTAGAAAAAAATACACCATTTTGTCCCAACTACTGGAAGCCCATTCCATTAGGGAACCTCAAACTGAGGATTCTTAGAAATTCTTCAGAAGCAGCTGATTTCAAAAATGGACAGATTCCGTCCAAGACTATAGAATGAACCACCTACTTTGGAAGTGGACAACTTCTTCCCAAAACTGCAGAATGAGATTAATTTTCTGATTTTTTTCCAGCACGTTTTTCACCAGTCCTATGGCCTATTAGGCTGTGTCACCCTCTGGAACATTAACATGATCTTTTAATCTTTTTTCTGCTTCCCCTATGGTTTTCTTCTACCACTTAAGAAAAAAGCAAAAATTATTTTGTACTTTCTCCCAGACTCTAGCTATTACTCTGAAGTTCACTGGTTCTAGGATTTATAATCCCTTGTTCTCCTTTCTGGCCAAAATTTAATAGCCACCCCTTTAAACAGTTTGAAAGGTAGGGCCGGGCATGGTGGCTCATGCCTGTAATCCCAGCACTTTGGGAGGCTGAGTCAGGCAGATGTCTTGAGGGCAGGAGTTCGAGACCAGCCAGACCAACATGGTGAAACCCTGTCTCTACCAAAAGTACAAAAATAAGCCAGGTGTGGTGGCACCTGCCTGTATTCCCAGCTAACTCATGAGGCAGAAGAATCGCTTAAACCTGGGAGACGGAGGTTGCAGTGAGCCAGGATCATGCCACTGCACACGAGTCTGGGTGACAGAGTGAGACTCTGTCTTAGAAAATAAATAAATAGATGCTGACTTAGGAAGATGGTCAAGTAGAAACAGCTTCAGTCTGCAGCTCCAAGTGAGATTGACACAGAAGATGGGTGATTTCTGCATTTCCAGCTGAGGTACCTGGTTCATCTCACTGGGACTGGTTGAATAGTGGGTACAGCTCACAGCGGATGAATGATGCAGGGTTGGGCGTTGCCTCACCCAGGAAGCACAAGGGGTTGGGGCATTTCCCTTTCCTAGCCAAGGGAAGCCGTGACAGACTGTAGCCAGAGAAACAGTACACTCCTGACCAAATACTGCACTTTTCCCACAGTCTTAGCAACTGGCAGATCAGGAGATACCCTCCCATGCCTGGCTTGGCAGGGGCCACGCCCACAGAGCCTTACTCACTGCTATTGCAGCAGTCTGAGATCAACCTGCTATGCTGCAGCTTGATGGGGGGAAGGGCGTCTGCCACTGCTGAGCCTTGAGTAGCTTATCCTGTAGACAAAGCGGCTGGGAAGCACGAACTGGGTGGAGCCCACTGAAAGTCAGCAAGACCTACTGTCTTTATAGATTCCACCTCTGGGGGCAGGGAATATTTGAACAAAAGGCAGCAGACAGCTTCTGCAGAATTAAACATCCCTGTCGGACAGCTCTGAAGAGAGCACTGGTTCTCTCAGAATGGCGTTCAAACTCCGAGAATGGAGAGACTGCCTTCTCAAGCGAGTCCCTGACCCCTGTGTACCTCACTGGGAAACACCTCCCAGTAGGGGCCGACAGACACCTGAAACAGCAGGTGACCCTCTAAAATGAAGCTTCCAGAGGAAGGATCAGGCAGCAATATTTGCTGTTCTGCAGCCTCCGCTGGTGATACCCAGGTAAACAGGGTCTGGAGTGGACCTCTGGCAAACTCCAACAGACCTGCAGCTGAGGAGTCTGTTAGAAGGAAAAGTAACAAATAGAAAGGAATAGCATCAACATTAACAAAAAGAACATCCACACCAAGACCCCATCTGTAGGTCACCAACATCAAAGACCAAAGGTAGATAAAACCTCAAAGATGGGGAGAAACCAGAACAGAAAAGTTGAAAATACCATAAAACAGAGTGCCTCTTCTCCTGCAAAGGAGATCTCAGCTCCTTGTCAGTAACAGAACAAAAAAGGATGGAGAATGAGTTTGACAAGTTCACAGAAGTAGGCTTCAGAAGGTCAGTAATAACAAACTTCTCTGAGCTAAAGGCGCATGTTCTAACCCATTGCAAGGAAGCTAAACATCTTGAAAAAAGATTAGACAAATGGCAAACTAGAATAAACAGTGTAGAGAAGACCTTAAATGACCTGATGGAGCTGAAAACCATGGCGCAAGAACTTTGTAATACATTTACAAGCTTCAATAGGCGATTCCATCAAGTGGAAGAAAGGATATCAGTGATTGAAGATCAAATTATTGAAATAAAGTGAGAAGACAAGATTAGATAAGAAAGAGTGAAAACAAAAGAACAAAGCCTCCAAGAAATATGGGGCTATGTGAAAAGACCAAATCTACATTCGATTGGTGTACCGGAAAGGGACAGGGAGATTGGAACCAAGTTAGAAAACACTCTTCAGGATATTCTCCAAGAGAACTTCCCTAGCAAGGCAGGCCAACACTCAAATTCAGGAAATACAGAGAACACCACAAAGACACTCCTTGAGAAGAGCAACCCCAAGACACATAATTGTGAGACTCACTCAGGTTGAAATGAAGGAAAAAATGTTAAGGGCAACCAGAGAGAAAGGTCGGGTTACCCACAAAGGGAAGCCCATCAGACTAACAGCGGCTCTCTCGGCAGAAACCCTACAAGCCAGAAGAGAGTGGGGGCCAATATTCAACTTTCTTAAAGAAAAGAATTTTCAACCCAGAATCTCACATCCAGCCAAATTAAGCTTCATACGTGAAGGAGAAATAAAATCTTTTACAGACAAGCAAACGCTGAGAGATTTTGTCACCACGAGGCCTGCCTTACAAGAGCTCCTGAAGGGAGCACTAAACATGAAAAGGAGCAACTGGTACCAACCACTGCAAAAACATACTAAATTGTAGAGACCATCAATGATACGAAGAAACTGCATCAACTAATTGACAGCATAACCAGCTAACATCATAATGACAGGATCAAATTCACACATAACAATATTTACCTTAAGTGTAAAGATGCTAAATGCCCCAGTTAACAGACACAGACAGGCAAATTGGATAAAGACTCAATACCCATTACCGTTCTGTATTCAGGAGGCCAATCTCATGTGTAAAGATGCATACAGGATCAAAATAAAGGGATGGAGGAAGATCTACCAAGCAAATGGAAAGAAGAAGAAAAAAAAAAAAAGCAGGGGTTGCAATCCTAGTCTCTGATAAAACAGACTTTAAAGCAACAAGATCAAAAGAGACAAGGCCATTCCATAATGGTAAAGGGATCAACTCAACAACTAGAGCTAAGTATCCTAAATATATATGCATCCAATAGAGGAGCACCCAGATTCATAAAGCAAGTCATTAGAGACCTACAAAGAGACTTTGACTCCCACACAATAATAATGGGAGGCTTTAACACCCCACTGTCAATATGAGACAGCTCAAAGAGAGAGAAGGTTAACAAGGATATCCAGGACTTGAACTCACTTCTGGACCAAATAGACTTGATAGACATGTACCGAAGTCTCCACACCAAATCAACAGAATATGCATTCTTCTCAGTTCCACATCTCACTTATTCTAAAATTGACCACATAATTGGAAGTAAAGCACTCCTCAGCAAATGTAAAAGAACAGAAATCACAACAAACTCTCTCTCAGAACACAGTGCAATCAAATTAGAACTCGGGATTAATAAACTCACTCAAAACCACACAACTACATAGAAACTGAACAACCTACTCCTGAATGACTACTGGGGGTAAAATAACAAGATGAAAGCAGAAATAAAGATGTTCTTTGAAACCAATGAGAACAAAGACACAACGTACCAGAATCTCTGGGACACATTTAAAGCAGTTCGTAGAGGGAAATTTATAGAACTAAATGCCCACAAGAGAAAGGAGGAAAAATCTAAAATCGACACCTTAACATCACAGTTAAAAGACCTAGAGAAGCACGAGTAAACAAATTCAAAAGCTGGCAGAAGGCAAGAAATAACTAAGATCAGAGCAGAACTGAAGGAGATAGAGACACAAAAAAACCCATCAAAAAATCAATGAATCCAGGAGATGGTTTTTTGAAAAGATCAACAAACTAGGTAGACTGCTAGCAAGATTAATAAAGAAGAAAAGAGAGAAGAATCAAATAGACGCAATAAAAAATAATAAAGGGGATATCACCACGGATCCCACAGAAATACAAACTACTATCAGAGAATACTATAAACAACTCTACACAAATAAACTAGAAAATCTAGAAGAAATGGATAAATTCCTGGACACATACACCCTCCCAAGACTAAACCAGGAAGCAGTTGAATCTCTGAATAGACCAACAACAGGTTCTGAAATTGAGGCAATAATTAATAGCCTACCAACCAAAAAACAAACAAACAAACAAACAAAAAAGTTCAGAACCAGACAGATTCACAGCCGAATTCTACCAGAGGTACAAGAGGAGCTGGTACTATTCCTTCTGAAACTATTCCAATCAATAGAAAAAGAAGGAATCCTCCCTAACACATTTTATGAGGCTAGCATCATCCTGATACCAAAGCCTGGTAGAGACACACACAAAAAAGAGAATTTTAGGGCAATATCCCTGATGAACATCGATGCGAAAATTCTCAATAAAATACTGGCAAATTGAATCCAGCAGCACATCGAAAAGCTTATCCACCATGATCAAGTCGGCTTCTTCCCTGGGATCCAAGAGGGTGGTTCAACATGTGCAAATCAATAAACGTAATCCATCACATAAACAGAACCAACGACAAAAACCAGACGATTATCTCAATAGATGCAGGAAAGGTCTTTGACAAAATTCAACAGCCCTTCATGCTAAAAACTCTCAATGAATTAGGTACTGACGGAACATATCTCAAAATAGTAAGAGCTATTTATGACAAACCCACAGCCAGTATCATGCTGAATGGGCAAAAACTGGAAGCATTCCCTTTGAAAACCGGCACAAGACAAGGATGCCCTCTCTTACCACTCCTATTCAACATAATGTTGGAAGTATTGCTAGGTCAATCAGGCAAGACAAAGAAATAAAGGTATTCAGTTAGGAAAAGAGGAAGTTAAATCGTCTCTGTTTGCAGATGACGTGATTGTATATTTAGAAAACCCCATCATCTCAGCCCAAAACCTCCTTAAGCTGATAAACAGCTTCAGTAAAGTCTCAGGATACAAAATCAATGTGCAATAATCACAAGCATTCCTATGCACCAGTAATAGACAGAGAGCTAAATCATGAGTGAACTCCCATTCACAATTACTACAAAGAGAATAAAATACCTAGGAATCCAACTTACAAGGGATGTGAAAGACCTCTTCAAGGAGAACTATAAACCACTGCTCAACAAGATAAAAGGGGACACAAACAAATGGAAGAACATTCCATGCTCAAGGACAGGAAGAATCAATATCATGAAAATGGCCATACTGCCCAAGGAAATTTATAGATTCAATGCTATCCCCATCAAGCTACCACTGATTTTCTTCACAGAATTAGAAAAAATATACATTAAAATTCATATGGAACCAAAAAAGATCCCGCATAGCCAAGAAAACCCTAAGCAAAGAGAACAAAGTTGGAGGCATCATGCTACCTGACTTCAAAGTATACTACAAGGCTACAGTAACCAAAACAGCGTGATCCTGGTACCAAAACAGATAAATAGACCAATGGATCAGAACAGAGGTCTCAGAAATAACATCACACATCTACAGCCATCTAATCATTTCATTTCTGTTAATTGCCTGTCTTGCAGTTTGTCAACATATCATATCTAGCATCTAAAATGCTAAAAAACTGTGTAGTTTTGAGAGATCTCCTTGATACTGATTTCTATTTTTATTGTACTGTGGTCCAAGAGTACACTTGGTGTGATTTCAATTTCTTTGAGTTTATTGAGACTTGCTTTATGACTGAGCACATGGTTGATTTTAGAATATTTTTTGTATGCACATGAGAAGAATGTATATTCTGTGGTTGTTGGGTGGAGTGTTTCATAGAGGTCTATTAGGTCCAAATAGTCAAGTGTCAAGTTTAAGTCCAGGGTTTCTTGATTAATTAGTGTTCTGCCTCAGTGATCTTTCTAATGCTGATAGTGGGGTGTTGAAGACTCCCACTACTATTGTGTGGTTGTCTAAGTCTTCTGATAGGCCAAGAAGAACTCATTTTATGAATCTGGGCTCTCCAATATTGGGTGCATATATATTTAAGATAGCTAAGGCTTCCTGTTGGATTGTCATGTAATGCCCTTCACTGTCCTTCTTAATTTCTATTGGTTTAAAGTCTGTTTTATCTGACATAAGAAGAGTGACTCATGTTCTTTTTTGTTTTCCATTTGCATGGTAGATCTTCTTCCACCCTTTTATTTTGAGCCTGTGGGTGTCATTGCATGTGAGGTAGGTCTCTTGAAGACAACAGATGGTTGGGTCTTGTCCTTTTATCCAGCCTGCCACTCTGTGTCTTTTCAGTGGGGTGTTTAGCCCATTTACATTCAACGTTAGTATTCTTATACGGGATTTTGATCCTGCCATCATGATGTTTGGTGGTTGGTATGTGGATTTGACTGCGTAGTTGCTTTATACTGCCTGTGAGCTATGTGCTTAAGGGTGCTTTTGTGGTAGCAGGTGTCATTATTTTGATTCCATGTTTAGCACTCCCTTAAGAATCTCTTGTAATGTTGGCCTAGTGGAAATGTATTCCCTCAGCATTTGCTTGTCTCAGAAGGATTTTATTTCTTCTTCACTTATGAAGCTTTGTTTGGCAGCATATGAAATTCTTGGCGGGAACTTCTTTTCAGTATGGACACTGAAATTAGACCCCCAATCTTTTCTTGCTTGTAAGGTTTCTGCTGATAGGACTACTGCTAGCCTGATGGGGTTACCTCTGTAACTACACTATAAAGCCGCAGGAACCAAAACTGCTTGATACTGATAAAAAAAAGACACATAGACCAATGGAACAGAATGGAAAACTTAGAAATAGAGCTGCACATCTAAAACCATCTGATCTTTGACAAGGTTGGCAAACACATGCAATGAGGAAAGGACTTGACTTCCTATTCAATAAATAAAGATGGGATAACTGGCTAGCCACTTACTGAAAATTGAATCTGGAACCCCACCACCACCTTTCCACCACACATACAAAAATTAACTCAAAGTGGATCAAAGATTCAACTATAACACATCAAACTGTAAGAATCTTGGAGGACAACTTAGGAAACACTCTTCTGGACATCAGTCTTGGTAAAGAATTTTGGCTAAGTCTCCAAATTTAATTGCAACAAAAACAAAAATTGACAAGCAGGACTGAATTAAACTAAAGAGCTTCCACACAGCAAAAGAAGCTATCACCAGAGTAAACAGCCTACAGAATGAGAGAAGATATTAGCAAACAATGCATGTGACAACAGCCTAATATCCAGAATCTATAGGGAACTTAAACAAATCAACAAGTAAAACACAAATAGTTTCATTAAAAAAAAAAAAAAAAGAAAAACAGATGGACATGAACAGACACTTCTTAAAGGAAGACGTAGAAGCAGCCAAGAAACATGAAAACATGCTCAGCATCACTAATCATCTGAGAAATGTAAATCAAAACCACAATGAGACATCATCTCACACCAGTCAGAATGGCTATCATTAAAATGTCCAAAAACGATAGATGCTGGCGAGGCTGCAGCAAAAAAGGAACGCCTATATATTGTTGGTAACTGCTGCTTCTTTGCCACTTACAGCCCTAGGCATCAGTTATTCTTCCTTCATTCTAGATAAGATTTATTAAGATACCCAATCATAGGATTGCCTCTGCTCCTTAAAAGCATCTAATGCAAAGTTTGCCCAAATCCTATTAAGTCCTTTCTAATGCCCTCCTGCTGAGTTGCTATGCAGTTTCCCATGGGGTGCATTCTCCCTTAATACAACAAGCAATAAACCCAACTTTGTTCAACTTCTGGCATGCTCCTGGTGATCGTTGGGTGGTGAGCACTGACATATTATAAAGATCTGCTTAATTGCCTCCAGCCTACCCATCCCACAGACTGTGACCTTTGTTAGAACAGAGCCTGTGGCTTACTTATTTTTTGTCCCCAGTTCCAGTGGTGAATGGAGGTATCATGGATGGCTCCATGGATGGAAGGATGGATTGATGAATAAGAATAAATTGGGGAGAAAGGGGAATACTGAGAAAATGAGAAAGGAGAGAGAAAAGAAGAGGGCAGGGAGGGAGAGAAGGAGAAGTAACTCAGATTGTCCTGCTCTATTCCTTGGCCCGTGCACATGCTCACTTATCTTCACACACTGTCTTATTTCCTATGGGATCCATAGTCACCAGATGTCTGTTAAGGGGACATTTTATTTTGAAGGCAGTCTAGACTCTTATTACTCCAATTTTCTGCCGTTGCCCTGTTTTCTTCCTACTCTTCCTCCCTTGTTTGTCTCATCCATACTCATAGCTTCTCTTACTACTTTTCAGCAGAAGCCTTCCAAGTCTCTTCCTCAAGGGCAGCCTCATCCCCAAATTGTGGTCCTACATTTCTAGTTGTACCACATGGTGGTGCTCAAGAAGAGAGAAACTTGGATAGTTTTTCTGTTACATATTCTGGAAGCCGTAACCACATTCCACTTCTGTCTTCTGCATCTTACTACAGTTCTTTGTTTATATTCTATTTAGGCTCTCGGTAGCTGTCTTGAGTCAAACTTCAGAGGAGGAAGGGCTTTTCTAAGAGAGTGAAGGAGTCATAATCTGAAAGTAACAGCAATAATGATAATACTTGTGTGGGGGTTCTCCTCTGGTAGGATCAATACTAGACACTTTAAATGTTACCTCATTTTTTTCTTTTTTTGAGACAGGGTCTTGCTCTGTCACCCAGGCTGAAGTGAAGTGGCATGATCATAGCTCACTGCAGCCTCAAACTCCTGCACTCAAGCCACCCTCGTGTCTCAGCCTCCTGGGTAGGTGGGACTGCAGGCACATGTCACCATGCCCAGCTATTTTTTATTTTTAGTAGAGACAGCGTCTTGCTGTGTTGCCCAGGATGGTCTTGAACTCCTGTGCTCAAATGATCCTCGTGCCTCAGCTTCCCAAAGTGTTGGGATTACGAGCCTGAGCCACCACACTCAGCCCTGTTACATCATTTAAGCTTGATCTTCACAACAATTAAAGTAGAAAGGGCTTATTGTCTTTATTTACAAATAAGAAAACAGGCTTAGAAAGGTGAATTCACTTGCCCAAGATCACACAGCTAGTAAGTGGAAACACCAAGATTCGAACTGGAAGCTGAGCTGTTACTGTAGAGCTGGAGTTCTTAACTGCTGTGTTGTATTAATCCAGGAAGTGAAGAGAATGAGGTCTCTGCCCCCAGGTCTATATGGGGTTTGGGGTATGACAATAAGAGAATCATCTAGTGAAAAAATGCTGTGGGGCAATGGTGTCTTTAGGTGAACTAGGTAAAAATAAGGAATGATAGTTAGTTGTCTTGTATTGCTACAATTAAGAAAAGGAGCTGGAGTGAACACTGAAAACAAAGTAGGAGGATATACAGGAGAATTATTTAAAGTGTGAAACAAAAAGCCAGAATGCTTTTAAGAAAAGAGTTGGGCAGAGTCAGACATGGAGAGGAAACAAGAAAATAATAGCCAGAAGTTCCTGCATTTGGGGCGGTATTGAGATTGACAGAGGTATGAGGCTTGGTGGCATCTGCTGGTCTAAAGTTACAAACAGAGGAAACACTGATTAAAAATGGTCTGTGCTGGTACACCAATGTTCTGGAAGGTGCTTGTAGCCTACTGATTAGAGGCAGGTGGAAGAAGCAGTGACCAATGCTCAGGGTTCAGGAGTAAGTGTCAGTGAAAAATTGTGATAGTGCCCTCTGCAAAAGAAGCAGTCAGTTCCTAGGGCAGTATTTCACCGACACGGAGGCACAAACTCTATCTTGTGTTCCTACTGCCATGCTGTTCCTGATATATCTTATGAAGGTACCATATACAAAGATCATTCTGATTTGGAGGATGTCTGGAATCAAGAACGAGCATTTGCCAGAGTGCTCCAGTTAAATGTTTGCAAGAGCCAATTTGTCATTTCACGAAGGGAAAAAGGAAGATGTAACCTCAAGGGGATTAAAAGGTTTTTTACCTGGTTGGGGAGAAGGTATAGAATACTTACGAGAAAATAAATCAAATCAGAAGACAGACCTCAGAGGGGAAGTGTCTGGCTGGATGTGCGAAGGGAGAGCAGAATGTGAGCACATTTTCTGGGGCATGTGATAGCTGAGGAGAGGAAATTCTTAGGCATTATAGTCCACTGCAGCATGTGGATACAGAGATGGAGAAGGAAGCTCTTTTTCATTAAATGAGATACATGAAACAAGAGAAAATAGCCCCTAAACTCCATCCCCATAAGCATAAGGCCAGTACTAGTGGCCCCAGACAAAACTGTTACTATCCCTTGGAGGTCTTTGCTTCTTGCACAAGAGACCTTATCAGCACCCGTACTGGCAAGGCAGCAACACTGGCATTAGGCTCCCATATTTGTTACAAAGAATTGGGTACCACCTCAAAAATGGGAGACTAAGGGGCTCTGGGGGACAAACAGAATAATGGCAATTTGTGATGGCACAATATTTATACATATCTTCTCTTTCCTTCCTGCCATCTGCCACCACTACTTCCTTGCCCTTCGTTTAGAGGGAGGGACTTGATTGTGTATTAGAGGCTGATTGGCTGCTACGGGGGAGATATCGAATGGCAGGCTTATCATCATCTTGCATCCTGATTGTATTTCCAATCATCCTAGTACATGATGATTTGCAATTTAGGTTCAATCTCTGAAGTCAAACCAACTAGGTTCAAATTTCAGTTTACCACTTACTATCTGTGTCTGTCCTTGAGCAAGTTACTCAAACTCTCTGTACCTCAGTTTCTTTATCTGTAAATGAGAATAATAATAACAGCATTCTCTTCATGGGAATAATATATTGAATAAACTAGTATGCTTAGCACAGGCCTGTTCATCAACAGCTCATACTACAACAGAAGGAACAGAAGGGATTAATCCCAGTCTAACTACAGACTATGTTCTGTATAAGAAGTGTTTAATAAAAGTTAGCTAATATGATGATGATCTAGAGAAATAGACACTTGATACATTCTTAGTTAAAGCCTCTCATAGTACTGATCAACATAAGCATGTAAGGAAACTGCCCCAGATAAGAAAGAGCCATGCAAAGGAATTAGAGGGAACAGTACCTGGTACTTTAACAAGGCTAGGAATAGTGCCTATTCTCAACTATCAAACTGGAAAGTCTCTCAATTCTCTGAGCAACATACAAAGTGCTGAAAAGAGATTTACCTAACCAGTGGAGAGTAATGGGCCCTAGACTAAACACAGCTTTGGTCTCATCTAACAAACCTTAAAAGCAAGACCCCAAAGTATGAAACTACAAGCAACTTAACTGCATCCTGGAACAAAGCTCAGGAAAAATTATGAGAATACAAAAATATTTGGCACTCAACAACGTAAAACTCCTCATGTCTTGGCATCCAATTAAAACCTAGCAAACAAACAAAGAAACAAGAAAACACGACAGTAACAAGGAGAAAAATCAGTCAACTGAAAGTAACCCAGAATTGACACAGATGCTTAAATTAGAAGAGAAGAATATTAAAAGTTATAATAACTGTAGTTCATATGCTCAAAAGTCAAGTCAAGACATGGAAGATACAGAAAAAAAATGCAAATCAAACTTCTGGAGATGAACACTACTATATCTATGATGGAAAATGCACTGGATGGGATTAACAGTATGTTAAACATTGCAGGAAAAAAAGATTAGTGAACTTAAAGACATGGGAAGATAAGCTGTATAAAGAAAGAAATGTAAGAAAAATGAACAGAGCAACAGAGAACTACAGGACAATGTCACACAGCCAAATATATGTGCAATTGTTGGCCCTGAAAGAGACAAAATAAAGGAGGGAGGGACAGAAAAAATATATTTGAATAAATAGCAGCTGGAAACTACCCATAATTGCTAAAAACTTTAAGCACACACATCCAAGAAGCTGAACACACACCAGGCACAAGAAACATAGAGAAAGCTACACTAAGGCACATCACAATAACATTTTACAAAACCAGTCAAAATGAAAAAAATCCGAAGAGCAGTCAGGAATGACGGAGGGACCACACATTACATACAAAGGGACTGAAATGAGGATGACAGCAGATTTCTCATCAGAAAAAAAATGCAAGTAAGAAGACACTGGAGCAACATTTTTGAAGTACTAAATGAAAAATACTGCTAACCTAGAATGCTATGCCCAGTGAAAATGTCTTTCAAAAATGAAGGCCAAAAAGAAGGAAAGGGGAACAAGTTCATGAGGCCAATAGAAAACGTAACACAAGATGGTAAATTTAAACCTAACCATATCAATAACTACATTGGATATAAATGTTCCCAACATGCCAATTACTAGACAAAAACTACCAGACTGGAAAAGACAGCAAGACTCAACTGTATATTGTCCATAAGAAACCCACTTTAAATATAAAGACACATCATAGCTTAAACGTAAAGGTGGGGACAGTATACCATGCTAAGACTAATCACAATAAAGACATAGTTGTTATATTAATATCAGACACCATAGACTTCAGAACAAAGAATATTACCATTGATAAAGAGGATCATGTCATAATGACAACTCAGTGAATTTTTGATGAGTAGATAACAATTCTGTGTTTGTGCATCTAAAAACAGAGCTTCAAGATGCATGAAGCAAAAATGAATAGACCTACACAGAGAAATAGCTGCATCAACAATTCTAGACAAAGATTTCAATACCCTTCTATATACTGATTTGTAAACAAGGAGACAGAAACTCAATGACAATATAGAAGACTCGAGCATCACTATTACCAACTTGACCTAATTGTCACATGTAGAACCCTTCACAGCACAACAGAAGACTATGCATTATTTTCAAGAGTACGTGGAACATTTACCAAGAGAGCCTGTATTCCGTGCCATAAAACAAGTCTCAACATATTTTAGACAATTCCAGTAACACAAAGTGTGTTCTTCAACCAAATACAATAAAATTAACTTAGAAATTAACAAGAGAGATATTCAGAAAATCTACAAATATTAGGGAACCAAATAATGTGCTTTCAATTACCCTATGAATCAAATAAGAAATCATAATGAAAATTAGCAAGTGTTTTGAACTGACTGAAAAGGAAAACACAACGTATCAAAAGTTGTGAGATGCTGGTTAAAAAAAAAAAAAGACTTGGGAAATTTCGTAGCAGTAAAAACACCTCTATGAAGAAAGGTCTCAAATCAATGGGCTCAGCAACCATGTTAATAAATGAGAGAAATGGAAATGGAAACTACAAGGAGATACCACCATTAACACTTTACATACACATCTATAATTAAAAAACAACTTTTCATGAAGCAAATAAGAAGCATTGGTAAGGATGTACAGAAGTTGAAATTCTTGCACATTGCTGACTGGAATGTAAAATGGTGCACCTCTGTGGAAAAGCTTGTCATCCCTCAAAGAGCTCTTTCTGTAATGTATACAAAGATCAAAACTTCACATTGTACCCCATGAATATAAACAGCTATTATATCAGTTAGAAATAAATTTTAAAAGAGTTAAACATAGGATGCCTTATGACCTGGTAATTTCTCTCCTATGAAAATACACCCAAAATAACTGAAAATAGAATGTGAGACAGATAGTTTCACACCAATGTCCACTGCAACATTATTCACTATAGCCAAGAGTTGGAAACAACCCAAGGGTCCATCAGCAGATGAATGGACAAATGAAATATGGCAGGTGTATACAATGGAATATTATTTAGCTATGGAAAGAAATGAAGTTCTGATACATGCTACAACATGGATGAACCTGGAAAACATTATTCTCAGGGATACAAGCCAGACACAAAAGGAAAAATACTGGTGATGGTGTCACAATGTTGCCAATGTAATTAATGCCATTGAATTGTACACTTTAAAAGGGTTGGGTCTCCGTTCCAAGATGGTCAAATAGTAACAGCTCCAGTCTGCAGCTCCCAGCATTATCGACACAGAAAACGGGTGATTTCTGCATTTTCAACTGAGGTACCTGGTTCATCTCATTGGGACTAGTTGGACAGAGGGTGTAGCCAATTGAGGCCAAGCTGAAGCAGGGTGGGACATCACCTCACCCTGGAAGTACAAGGGGTAAGGGGATTTCCCTTTCCTAGCTAAGGGAAGCCATGACACTCTGTACCTGGAAAAACAGGACACTCCCACCTAAATACTATATTTTTCCCAAGGTCTTAGCAACCAGCAGACAAGAGATTCTCTCCCGTGCCTGGCTCAGTGGGTCCCACACCCACGGAGTTTTGCTCACTGCTTGCTCACAGCAGTCTGCGATTGACTTGCGAGGCACCAGCCTGACTGGGGGAGGGGCGTCTACCATTGCTGAGGCTTGAGTAGGTAAACAAAAAGGCTGGGAAGCACGAACTGGGCAGAGCCCACTGCAGCTCATCAAGGCCTCCAGCCTCTATAGACTCCATCTCTGTGGGCAAGGCATAGCTGAACAAAAGGCAGCAGACAACTTCTGCAGACATAAACGTCCCTGTCTGACAGCTCTGAAGAGAGCAGTGGTTCTCCCAGCATGGCATTTGAGCTCTGAGAATGGACAGAGTGCCTCCTCAAGTGGGTCCCTGACCCCAGTGTAGCCTAACTGAAAGACACCTCCCAGTAGGGGCTGACAGACACCTCATATAGGCAGCTGCCCCTCTGGGACAAAGCTTCCAGAGGAAGGATCAGGCAGCAATATTTGCTGTTCTGCAATATTTGCTGTTCTGCAGCCTCTGCTGCTGATACCCAGGCAAACAGGGTCTCGAGTGGGCCTCCAGCAAACTCCAACAGACCTGCAGCTGAGGAGTGTGACTGTTAGAAGGAAAACTAACAAACAGAAAGGAATAGCATAACATCAACAAAAAGGGCATCTACACCAAAACCCCATCTGTAGGTCACCAACATCAAAGACCAAAGGTAGATAAAACCACAAAGATGGGGAAAAACCAGAGCAGAGAAGGTGAAAATTCTAAAAACCAAAGTGCCTCTTCTCCAAAGGATTGCAGCTCCTCACCAGCGGCAGAACAAAGCTGGACAGAGAATGACTTTGACAAGTTGACAGAAGTAGGTTTGAGAAGGTCAGTAATAACAAAGTTCTCTGAGCTAAAGCAGCATGTTCCAACCCATCACAAGGAAGCTAAAACCTTGATAAAAGTTTAGACGAACGGGTAACTAGAATAAGCAGTGTAGAGAAGACATTAAATGAGCTGATAGAGCTGAAAACCATGGCATGAGAACTTCGTGACACATGCACAAGCTTCAACAGCAGATTCAATCAAGTGGAAGAAAGGGTATCAGTGATTGAAGATCAAATTATTGAAATAAAACAAAAAGACAAGGTTAGAGAAAAAAGAATAAAAAGGAATGAACAAAGCCTCCAAGAAATATGGGACTACGTGAAAAGACCAAATCTATGTTTGATTGGTGTACCTGAAAGTGACAGAGACAATGGAACCAAGTTGGAAAACACTCTTCAGAATATTATCTGGGAAAACTTCCCCAACCCAGCAAGGCAGACCAACATTCAAATTCAGGAAATACAGAGAATACCACAAAGATACTCCTCTAGAAGAGCAATCTCAAGACACATAATTGTCAGATTCACCGAGGTTGAAATGAAGGAAAAAATGTTAAGGGCAACCAGAGAGAAAGGTCGAGTTATTCACAAAGGGAAGCACATCAGACTAACGGCGGCTCTCACAGCAGAAACCCTATAAGCCAGAAGAGAGTGGGGGCCAATATTCAACATTCTTAAAGAAAAGAATGCTCAACCCAGAATTTCATATCCAGCCAAACTGAGCTTCGTAAGTGAAGGAGAAATAAAATCCTTTACAGACAAACAAATGCTGAGAGATTCTGTCACCACCCCACCAGGCTTGCCTTACAAGAACTCCAGAAGGAAGCACTAAACATGGAAAGAAACAACTGGTATCAGCCACTGCAAAAACATGCCAAATTGTAAAGACCATGGATGCTAGGAAGAAACTGAATCAATTAACGTGCAAAATAACTAGCTAACATAATAATCATAGGATCAAATTCACACATAACAATATTCACCTTAAGTGTAAATGGGCTAAATGCCTCAATTAAGAGACACAGACTGGCAAATTGGATAAAAAGTCAAGACCCATCAGTATGCTGTATTCAGGAGACCCATCTCATGTGCAGAGGCACACATAGGCTGAAAATAAAGGGATGGAGGGAGATCTACCAACCAAATGGAAAGAAAAAAAAGGCAGGGCTTGCAATCCTAGTCTCTGATAAAACTGACTTTAAACTACCAAAGATCAAAAGACACAAAGAAAGCCATTACATAATGTTAAAGGGATCAATTCAACAAGAAGAGGTAACTATCTCCTAAATAGATATGTACCCAATACAGGAGGACCCAGATTCATAAAGCAAGTCCTTAGAGACCTACAAAGACACTTAGAATCCCACACAATAATAATGGGAGATTTTAACACCCCACTGTGAATGTTAGACAGATCAACGAGACAGAACGTTAACAAGGATATCCAGGACTTGAACTCACTTCTGCACCAAACAGACCTAATAGGCATCTACAGAACTCTCCACACCAAATCAACTGAATATACATTCTTCTCAGCACCACATTGCAATTACTCTAAAATTGACCACATAATTGGAAGTAAAGCACTCCTCAGCAAATGTAAAAGAACAAAAATCACAACAAACTCTCTCTCAGACCACAGTGCAATCAAATTAGAACTCAGGATTAATAAACTCACTCAAAACCACATAACTATATGGAAACTGAACAACCTGCTCCTGAATGACTACTGGGTACATAACAAAATGAAGGCAGAAATAAAGACGTTCTTTGAAACCAATGAGAACAAAGATACAACGTACCAGAATCTCTGGGACACATTTAAAGCGGTGTGTAGAGGGAAATTTACGTCACTAAATGCCCACAAGAGAAAGCAGGAAAGTTCTAAAATCGACACCCTAACATCACAATTAAAAGTAGTAGAGAAGCAAGAGCAAACAAATTCAAAAGCTAGCAGAGGCAAGAAATAAGTAGATCAGAGCAGAACTGAAGTAGATAGAGACAAAAAAACCCTTCAAAAAATCAATGAAACCAGGAGCTGGATTTTTGAAATGATCAACAAAATAGACCAGTAGCAAGACTAATAAAGAAGAAAAGACAGAAGAATCAAATAGTTGCAATAAAAAAAGATAAAGGGGATATCACAACCAATCCCACAGAAATACGAACTACCATCAGAGAATACTACTAACACCTCTATGAAAATAAACTAGAAAATAATGAAGAAATGGATAAATTCCTGGACACATACATCCTCCCAAGACTAAACCAGGAAGAAGTTGAATATCAAAATAGACCAAAAATAGGCTCTGAAACTGAAGCAATAATTAATAGCCTACCAACCAAAAAAAAATCCAGGACCAGACAATTCACACCCAAATTCTACCAGAGGTACAAAGAGGAGCTGGTACCATTCCTTCTGAGAATATTCCAATCAATAGAAAAAAGGGAATCCTCCCTAACTCATTTTATGAGGCCAGAATCATCCTGATACCAAAGCCTGGCAGAGACACAACCAAAAAGGAGAATTTTAGACCAATATCCCTGATGAACATCCATGTGAAAATGCTCAATAAAATACTGGCAAATTGAATCCAGCAGCACATCAAAAAGGTTATCCACCACGATCAAGTTGGCTTCATCTCTGGGATCTAGGATGCTGGTTCAACACATGCATATCAATAAAAGTAATCTGCTCTCAAGACTAATAAAGAAGAAAAGATAGAAGAATAAAATAGACATAATAAAAAATGATAAAGGGGGTATCACCACCAATCCCACAGAAATACAAACTACCATCAGAGAATACTATAAACAACTCTATGCAAATAAACAGGAAAATCTAGAAGAAATGGATAAATTCCTGGACTCATACACCCTCCGAAGACTAAACCAGGAAGAAGTTGAATCCCTGAATAGACCAATAACAGGCTCTGACATTGAGGCAATAATTAATAGCCTACCAACCAAAAAAAAAGTCCAGGACCAGATGGATTCACAGCCGAATTCTACCAGAGGTACAAGGAGGAGCTGGTACCATTCCTTCTGAAACTATTCCAATCAATAGAAAAAGAGAGAATCCTCCTTACCTCACTTTATGAAGCCAACGTCCTCCTGATACCAAAGCCTGGCAGAGACACAACAAAAAAAGAGAATTTTAGACCATTATCTCTGATTAACATTGATGCAAAAATTCTCAATAAAATACTAGCAAACCGAATCCAGCAGCACATCAAAAAGCTTATCCACCATGATCAAGTGAGCTTCATCCCTGGGATGCAAGGCTGGTTTAACATATGCAAATCAATAAATGTAATCTAGCATATAAACAGAACCAAAGACAAAAACCACATGATTATCTCAACAGATGCAGAAAAGGCCTTTGACAAAATTCAGCAACACTTCATGCTAAAAAAACTCTCAATAAATTTGGTATTCTCCATAAGAGCTATTTATGACAAACCCACAGCCAATATCATACTGAATGGGCAAAAACAGGAAGTATTCACTTTGAAAACTGGCACAAGACAGGGATGCCCTCTCTCACCACTCCTATTCAACATAGTGTTGGAAGTGCTGGCCAGCGCAATCAGGCAGGAGAGAGAAATAAAGGGTATTCAATTACGAAAAGAGGAAGTCAAATTGTCCCTGTTTGCAGATGACATGATTGTATGTTTAGAAAACCCCATCATCTCAGCCCCAAATCCCCTTAAGCTGATAAGCAACTTCAGCAAAGTCTCAGGATACAAAATCAATGTGCAAAAATCACAAACATTCTTATACATCAATAACAGAGAGCCAAATCATGAGTGAACTCCCATTAACAATTGATTCAAAGAGAATAAAATATCTAGGAACCCAACTTACAAGGGATGTGAAGGACCTCTTCAAGGAGAACTACAAACCACTGCTCAAGGAAATAAAAGAGGACACAAACAAATGGAAGAACATTCCATGCTCATGGATAGGAAGAATCAATATCGTGAAAATGGCCATGCTGCCCAAGGTAATTTATAGATTCAATGCTATCCCCATCAAGCTACCAATGACTTTCTTCACAGAATTGGAAAAAAACTACTTTAAAGTTCATATGGAACCAAAAAAGAGCCCACATTGCCAAGACAATCCTAAGTCAAAAGAACAAAGCTGGAGGCATCATGCTACCTGACTTCAAACTATGCTACAAGGCTACAGTAACCAAAACAGCATGGTCCTGGTACCAAAACAGAGATATAGACCAATGGAATAGCACACAGTCCTCGGAAACAATACCACACATCTACAACCATCTGATCTTTGACACACCTGACAAAAACAAGAAATGGGGAAAGGATTCCCTATTTAATAAATGGTGCTGGGAAAACTGGCTAGCCACATGTAGAAAGCTGAAACTGGATACCTTCCTTACACCTTATACAAAAATTAATTCAAGATGGATTAAACACTTAAATGTACCTATAACCATAAAAAGCCTAGAAGAAAACCTAGGCAATATCATTCAGGACAAAGGCATGGGCAAGGACTTCATGTCTAAAACACTGAAAGCAATGGCAACAAAAGCCAAAATTGAGAAATGGGATCTACTTAAACTAAAGAGCTTCTACGTAACAAAAGAAACTACCATCAGAGTGAACAGGCCACCTATAGGATGGGAGAAAATTTTTGCAATATTCCCCTCTGACAAAGGGCTAATATCCAGAATCTACAAAAACTCAAACTAATTTACAAGAAAAAAACAACCCCATCAAAAAGTGGGCAAGGACATGAACAGACACTTCTCAAGACATACATGTTGCCAACAGACACATGAAAAAGTGCTCATCATTACTGGTCATCAGATAAATGCAAATCAAAACCACAATCCTCAAAACTACATATCTCGCCAGTTCAGATAGCGATCATTAAAACGTCAGGAAACAACAGATGCTGGAGAGGATGTGGAGAAACAGGATTGCTTTCACACTGTTGGTGGGAGTGTAAATTAGTTCAACCATTGTGGAAGAGAATGTGGTGATTCCTCAAGGATCCAGAACTAGAAATACTATTTGACCCAACCATCCCATTACTGGGTGTATACCCAAAAGATTATAAATCATGCTACTATAAAGACACATGCACACATATGTTTATTGTGGCACTATTCACAATAGCAAAGACTTGGAACCAACCCAAATGTCCATCAATGATAGACTGGATTAAGTAAATGTGGCACATATACACCATGGAATACTATGCAGCCATAAAACAGGATGAGTTCATGCCCTTTGCAGGGACATGGATGAAGCTGGAAACCATCATTCTGAGTAAACTATCACAAGGACAGAAAACCAAACACTGCATGTTGTCACTCACAGGTGTGAATTGAACAGTGAGAACACTTGGATACAGAGCAGGGAACGTCACACACCGGCACCTGTCAGGGGGTGGGGGGCTGGTAGAGGTATATAGCATTAGGTGAAACACCTAATGTAAATGACGAGTTGATGGGTACAGTAAACCAACATGGCACATATGTACCTATGTATCAAACCTGCACGTTGTGCACATGTACCTTAGAACTTAAAGTATAATAATAATAATAACAAGAATAAAAGGGTTAAGACTGTAAATTCTATGCTATATATACTTTACTACAATAACATTTTCCAAGGCCTGATGCAGTGGCTCACGTCTGTAATTCATGTACTTGGGATGCTGAGGCGGGAGGATCACTTGAGACCAGGTGTTTGAGACCAGCCTGAGAAACACAGCAAAACCCTCTCTCTACAAAATTTTTTAGAAATTAAAAATTTCCCAAAAGGGAAACACAGAAAAAAATCCAGGACTACAGGAGAAACAATCTGCGCCCCGTACCTACCTTACTGCCATCTTTTAGAACATCACAAACTAAATTCAGGATGGCACTGGGAAACCCTAAGCCACAATTCGTAAATAACACTTGGCAGCAATCTTCTTTCAGTACCATCATGACAGCTGCCTCTGAGGCAGTTGCTACATTTCCTGCCTCCCACTTCTGCTTCTTGGGTTACACTTACCCTCACAACCTCTCTTTCCCACTCTGCCAGCATACTGAACGCTTCTCACCAACAACTTCCTTCCAATCCACCCATCCTGGTGAAAATCCTCGGTCTATATTTATGTCCCTATCTTACTGAATAACCTATGTCTAGAACAGAACTCTCAACACTGTGCTGCTTTAGGTGATACCTCCAGCTTGACGACACTGTTTGAATAGTGAGTCTGAAATATGGGAATTGACTCGAAGAAGCACACTTAATATTAAGTCTTTAGTTTGCCTTTATTCTGGTTCTGTGTGATCATAGGCAATATACCACTCGGAGCTCAGCATCCTCATTGATAAGATAGGAATATCATTGTCTTCCTCGAAGAGTTCTTTTTTAGGATTAAATAAGACTAACATGTGGAACATATCTAGTACATAATAGAATCTAAGTAAACTTTAGTTACCTTCCCCTTCTTGATAACATGTTAATACCAGAAATTGGGATGCTGGGGTAGGGGTGGCCCTGCATTTCTAGCATTTTGAGGATGACATCAGGCAGACAACCTTACCTTCAGACATGTTAATATTTGTGCCTCTGCCAAACACTAATCCTGGGATGAAGGGAGGATGGATTTGTCTTATTATGGCACCCTTCTGTTCTTCTGCACTTAAGGCCATTGTATTTAGAAAAAATATCCTCCAGTGAATAGTTTTGTGAATCAACTACTTCACAGTTTCAAAGCAAACCATTACATCTTTTGAGTAAAGCTGAGTTTTCTTTCATTTTTATTTATTTGTTTATTTTTTGAGACGGAGTCTCCCTCTGTCACCCAGGCTGGAGTGCAGTGGTGAGATCTCGGCTCACTGCAATCTCTGCCTGGGTTCAAGTGATTCTCCTGCCTCAGCTTCCTGAGTAGCTGGGATTACAGGTGCATGCCACCTCCTCTGGCTAATTTTTGTATTTTTAGTAGAGACGGTGTTTCACTATGCTGGTCAGGCTGGTCTCAAACTCCTGACCTCGTGATCCACCCACCTCGGCCTCCCAAAGTGCTGGGATTACAGGTGTGAGCCACCGTGCCTGGCCTGAGTTTTCATATATCTTATATACTGAGCTTGCTTAGAATAAGACACAGCTCTAAAATAGACGACCACAATATCAAGGAAGTGGAATTACTCTTCTTCCAGGCAAGGCACCATTTATTCATAAATGTATCCATTCAATGTTTATTATGTGCCACTATGAGCCAACCCTGGGGATACAGAGTTGGAAAAACCATGGTTCCTACCCACAAGGAACTCACAGTCTAGTGAGGGAGACAGAGAAGTAATTAGACAATTACAATACAGTGTACTAGGTGCTGTGATTGAGGGGAATTTTAGGAACAGGTTGGTAGGAGGCAACATCTGAGTTGTCTTGAAGTTCATGTATGAGATATAAAAACTCATTCCATTGCTATTATTATTTTTTCTAGGATTGCATATACATATGTAAATTCATAGAAAAACCTCTGGAAGGATCACACCAAACTAGACATTTATAGTCAACAAGTATTTCCTAGATCCCTACCATGTGCCAGGTGCCTTTCTAGGCACTTGGGATATATCACTGAACACAACAGACCAAGATCCCTGCCCTTGTTGGTTGGGGCTTATATTTTAGCAGAGGGAGACACACAGTAAAAAGTAACTTAAATAAGTAAAATATGTATTGTATGTTGTAAGGTGATCGGTGCTATGAAAGAAAAAAGAAAAAGTTTAGTAGAGATAGAGAGTACTTGGGGAAACGTAGTTAGGCTGCAGTATTAAATGCGGTGATCATAGTTGACCTCCTTGAGATGGTGGAAGTTGAGTAGAGACTGGAAGTAGGTGAGGAAACTAGCCAAGTGAATATCTGGGGAAATAGTGTTCCAGGCAGGGACAAGAATTAAAGAAAGGCCCTAAAGCAGACATGCGGTTGACATGTTGGAGAAACAGCAAGGTCACTAATGCTGGAGCCGAGTGAATGAGGGATAGAACAAGAGGAGGTGAGGTTAGAGAGTTAAAAGGAAAAGCATCCTGATGAAGAATGCAATTTCATTTACAATAGCCTTGAAAAACCAAAATACCTAGGAATACATCTAACCAAGAAGGTGAAAGGTCTCTACAATGAGAACTAAAAAACACTGATAAAAGAAATCACAGACAATGTAAACAAATGGAAAAACTGATTGGAGTGATCAATGCCATTAAAATGGCCACACCACTCAAAGCACTCTACAGATTCAACACAATTCCTAACACGTTACCAATGTCTTTCTCCACAGAATTAAGAAAAAACCTATTCTACAATACATATGGATCCAAAGAAAGAGCCTGAATAGCCAAACCAATTCTGAAAGAATAAAGCTGGAGGCATCACATTACTGGACTGCAAACTATACTACAAGGCTACAGTAACCAAAGCAGCATGGTATTGGTGCAGAAATGGATACATGGAACAATGGAACAGAATGGAGAACCCAGAAACAAAGCCATACACCTACTCCCAACTGATCTTTGACAAAGTTGACAAAATAAACCATGGGGAAAGGACACCCTATTCAATAAATGGTGCTGGGATAGCTGGCTAGCTACATGCAGAAGAATGAAACTGGACCACTGCCTCACACTATATAGAAAAATGAAGTCAAGACAAGTTAAACATTTAAATGTAAGACCTCAGACTATAAAAATCTTAGAAGAAAACCTAGGAAAATTCTTCTGGACATTGGCCTAGGTAAAGAACTCATGACTAAGACCTCAAAAGCAAATGCAACAAAAACAAAAATTGACAAGTGGGACCTAATTAAGCCAAAGATCTTCTGCATAGCAAAAGAAACCATCAACAGAATAAACAGACAACCTACAGAATGGGAGAAAATATTTGCAAACTGTGCATTCGACAAAGGACTAATATCCAGAATCTATAAGGAACTTAAACAAATCAATGAGAAAAATCAGCCCCATTAGAGTGTGGGCAAAGGACATGAACAGACACTTCTCAAAAAGGCAAACAAGTGGCCAAAAAACATGTGAAAAAAAATCTCAATATCACTAATTATCAGAGAAATGCAAACCAAAACCACAATGAGATGATATCTCACACCAGTCAGAATGGCTGTTATGAAAGACTAAAAATAACAGATGCTGGTGAGGCTGGGGAGAAAAGGGAATGCTCATACACTATTGGTGGGAATTTAAGTTAGTTCAACCGCTGTGAAAAGCAGCTTGGAGATTCCTCAAAGAACTAAGAATAGAACTACCATTCAACCCAGCAATCCCATTCCTGGACATAAACCCGAAGCAAAATAAGAAATCATTATATAAAAAGACACACTTGTATGCTCATTGCAGCACTACTGAAAATAGCAAAGTCATGGAGTCAACCGAGGTGCCCATCAATAGTGGATCAGATAAAGAAAATGTGATACATATACATCATGGAATACTATGTGGCCATAAAAGGAATGAGATCATGTCCTTTGCAGCAACATGAATGCATCTGAAGGCCATTATCCTGAGTCAATTAATGCAGCAACAGAAAATCAAATACTGCATGTTCTCACTTATAAGTGGGAGCCAAACAATGGGTACACATGGACATAAAGGTGAATACAATACACACTGGGGATGCCAGAATAGAATATTCATCAGTAAAAACAAATACATATTGAAGTTTGGGATATGATGAAGATGGCATCTTAAATTGGTTGGAGAAAAGGTGAATAATTCAGTAAACAGTTGGGACAACCAGGTAGCCGTATGAAAAAAATAAAGTAGATTCATACTTCACACTGTACACCAGGATAAACCAGAGGGGAATCAATTTTTTAAATGTAAAACGTAATAATAAAAAGCACTTAAAAGCAACGTGGAAGAATTCCTTTCTAACTTTAGAGCTCCAGGGAAAGCCTTCCTAACTGTGATTCAAGATTCAAATGCTGCAAAAGATGCCCTAGAATTCCATAAAAGACCAGTAGAAAAATGGGCAAGCCTCATCATCACTGGTCATTAGAGAAATGCAAATCAAAACCACAATGAGATACCATCTCTTGCCAGTTAGAATGGCAATCATTAAAAAGTCAGGAAACAACAGACGCTGGAGAGGATATGGAGAAATAGGAACACTTTTATACTATTTACAATGACACCCATAGGCTCAAAATAAAGGGACTGAGAAAGATCTACCAAGCAAATGGAAAACAGAAAAAAGCAAAGATTGCAATCCTAGTTTCGGACAAAGAAGACTTTAAAGCGACAAAGATCAAAAAAGACAAGGAAGGGCACTACATAATGATACAGAGTTCAATTCAACACGAAGATCTGACTACGCTAAACATATCTGCACCCAATATAGGAACACCCACATTAATAAAGCAAGTTCTTAGAAATCTTCAAAGAGACTTAGACTCCCACATAATAATAGCGGGAGACGTTACCACCCTGCTGACAATATTAGACAAATCATCGAGACAGAAAATTAACAAAGACACTCAGGACCTGACCTCAGTGCTCAATAAAATGGACCTGATAGACATCTACAGAACTCTCCACCCCAAAACAACAGAATGTACATTCTTCTCATTGCCACATGGCACATACTCTAAAACTGATCACATAATCAGAAGTAAAACACTCCTCAGAAAATGCAGAAGAACTGAAATCAAAATAAACAATCTCTTGCACCACAGCACAATCAAATTAGAAATCAAGACAAAGAAATTCACTCTAAATCGCACGACTACATGGAATTTGAATAATTTGCTCCTGAATGACTTTTGGGTAAATAATAAAGTAAAGGCAAACATCAAAAAGTTTTTTGCAACTAATGAGAAGAAAAGATACAACATATCAGAATCTTTGGGACACAGTTATGGCAATCAATGTTAAGAGGGAAATTTATAGCACTAAATGCCCACATCAAAAGTTAGAAATATCTCAATTTGACAACCTAACATCACTACTAAAAGGACTAGAGAACCAAAAGCAAACCAATCCCAAAGGTAGCAGAAGACAACAAATAAACAAAATCAGAACTGAACCAAAGGAGACTGAGACACAAAAAGCCATAAAAAGATTAACAAATCCAGGAGCTGTTTATTTTAAATTAATAAAATAGGCCACTAGCTAGACTAATAAAGGAGAAAAGAGGAAAGATTCAAATATATACAATCAAAAATGACAAAGGGAATATTATCACTGACCCCATGGAAATACAAGTAACCATCAGAGAATACTATGAGCACCTCTATGCACACAAATTAGAAAATCTAGAAGAGATGGATAAATTCCTGGACCCGTACACCCTCCCAAGACTGAGCTAGAAAAAAGTTGGATCCTTGAACAGACCAATAATGAGTTGGAAATTGAGTCTGTACCACACAGCCTAAAAAAAAAAAAAAAAAAAAAAAAAAGAAGCCCAGGACAAGACAGATTCATGGCTGAATTCTACTAGATGTACAAAGAAGAGCTGGTACCATTCCTGCAGAAACTATTCTAAATAAATGAGGAGAAAGGACTCCTCTCTAACTTATTCTATGAGGCCAACATCATCCTGATATCAAAGCCTGGCAGGGACACATACAAAAACAAACAAACAAACAAACAAACAAACAAACAAACAAAAACAAAAAACCACTTCAGGCCAATGTCCTTGATGAACATAGATGCAAAAATCCTTAACAGAATACTGGCAAACCAAATCTAGCAACACATCAAAAAGCTTACCCAACACAATCAACTAGGCTTTATTTCTCGGATGCAAAGTTGTTTCAACATGTGCAAATCAATAGATATAGTTCATCATATAAACAGAACTAAAGATGAAAACCACGTGATTATCTTGACAGATGTGGAAAAGGCTTTTGATAAAATTCAACAATCCTTCTTGTTAAAAATCTCTTGATATACTAGGTATTGAAAGAACATACATCAAAATAATGAGACATCTTTGAAAAACCCACAGCAAACGTCAGACTGAATGGACGAAAGCTGGAAGCATTCCCCTTGAAAACTGGTACAAGACAAGAATGCCCTATCTCACCACTCCTATTTAACATGTTACTGGAAGTCCTGGCCAGAGCAAACAGGCAAGAGAAATAAAGAGCATCCAAATAGGAAGGGAGGAAGTCAAACAATCCCTGTGTGCAGATGACATGATCCTCTATCTAGAAAACCCCATAGTGTCAGCCCAAAAGCTTCTTAAGCTAATAAACAACTTCAGCAGTGTCTCAGGATATAAAATCAATATACAAAAATCACTAGCATTCCTATACACCAACAACAGTCAAGACGAGAGCCGAATCAGGAACAAACTCCTATTCATAATTGCCACAGAAAGAATAAAATACCTAGGAATACAGGTAATCAGAAAAGTGAAAGATCTCTACAAAAAGAACTACAAATCACTGCTCAAAGAAATTACAGATGACATAAACAAATGGAAAAACATTCCATGCTCATGGATAAGAAGAATCAATATCAATAAAATGGCCCTACTGTCCAAAGTAATTTATAGATTCAATGGTATTCGTATGAAGCTACCACTGACATTCTTCACAGAACTAGAGAAATTGTTTTAAAATTCATCTGGAACCCAAAAAGAGCCCAAAAAGACAAGTCAACGATAAGAAAAAAGGACAAAGCTGGAGGCAACATGGTACCCAACTTCAAACTATACTATAGGGCTACAGTAACAGCATGTTACTGGTACAAAAACAGACACATAGACCAATGGAATCGGATAGAGAGCCCAGAAATAAGGCTGCACACCTACAACTATCTGATCTTCAACAAAGCTGGCAAAAAAAAAGCAATGGGGAAATGATTCCTTATTCAATAAATGGTGCTGGGATAACTGGCTAACCATATACAGAAGATTGAAACTGAACCCCTTCCTTACACCATAACTAATACCAATCCTACTGAAGCTATCTCAAAAAATAGAGGAGAAGGGAATACTTTCAAACTAATCCTGCAAGGCCAGTATTACCCTGATACCAAAACCAGAAAAAGACACATCAGAAAAGAAAACTATAGGCTAATATCTCTGATGAATATTGGTAAAAATCCCCAACAAAATACTAGCAAGCTGAATTCAACAATACAATAGAAAGATCATTCATCATGACCAAGTTGGATTTATCCCTAGGATGCGAGGATGGTTCAACATATGCAAATCAATCACCTTGATACATCATATCAACAGAATGAAGGATAAAACTATATGATCATTTGAATTGGTGCTGAAAAACATTTGATAAAATTCAATATCCCTTCATGATAAAAACCCTCACAAAAACTGGAGATAAAAGAAACATGAGAGACCCACAGCTAGTATCATACTGAATGGAGAAAAACAGAAAGACTTTCCTCTAAGATCTGGAACATGACAAGGATGCCCACTTTCACCACTGTTATTCAACATAGTACTGGATGTTCTAGCTAGAGCAATCAAACAAGAGAAAGATATAAAGGGCATCCAAATTGGAAAGGAAAAGGTCAAAGTATTCTTCTTTGCTGATGACATTATCTTATATTTGCAAAAACCCAAAGACTCCACCAGAAAACTATTAGAACCAATAAATTCAGTAAACTTACAGGATACAAAATCACCATGCAAAAATCAGTAGCATTTCTGTATGCCAACAGTGAGCAATGTGAAAAAGAAATTGTAAAAGTTATCCCATTTACGATAGCCACACATAAAATTAATACCTAGGAATTAACCAAATAAGTGAAAGATCTCCATAATAAAAGCTGTAAAACACTGATGAAGGAAATTGAAGAAGACAACAACAACAAAAAAAAAAAAAAAAAAGAAAAGATATTCCATGCTCATGGACTGAAATAATGAATATTGTTCAAATGTCCATACTACCCCAAATAACCTACAGATTCAATGCAATCCCTATCAAGATACCAATGACATTCTTCACAGAAATGGAGAAAACAATCCTAAAATTTATATGGAACCACAAAAGACCCAGAATAGCCGAAACTATCCTAAGGTAAAGGACAAACCTGGAGGAATCACATTACCTGACTCCAAATTATATACTACAGAGCTACAGTAACCAAAACAACATGGTACTGGCATATAAACAGACATATATACCAATGGAACAGAATAGAGAACCCAAAAACAAACCCACACACCTACAGATAACTCGTTTTTTGACAAAGGTGGCAAGAACATACACTGGGGAAAAGACAGTCTCTTCAATAAGTGGTGCTAAGAAAACTGGATATCTATAGGCAAAAGAATGAAACCATACCCTATCTCTCACTATATACAAAAATCAAATCAAAATGGATTAAATACTTAAATCTAAGACTTCAAACTATGGAACTACTACAAGAAAACTTTGGAAAAACTCTCCAGGACATTGGACTGGGCAAAAATTTCTTGGGTAATACTCAACAAGCCCGGGAAACCAAAGAAAAAACAAACAAATGGGATCACATATAGTTAAAAAGCTTCTGCAAGCAAATAAAACAATCATCACAGCGAAGAGACAACACGCAGAATGGATTTGCCAACTATCCATCTGAGAAAGAATTAATAACCAGAAGATATAATGAACCCAAGAAACTGTATAGGAAAAAAAATCTAACAATCAGATTAAAATGGGCAAAAGATCTGAATAGACATATCTCAAAAGAAGACATACAAATGACAAACAGGCATATGAAAAGATGCTCAACATCACTGATCACCAGAGAAATGTAAATGAAAACCTCGGTGAAATATCATCTCACCTCAATTAAAATGGCCTATATCCAAAAGACAGGCAATGATAAATGCTAGCAAGGATGTGGACAAAAGGGAACCCTTGTACACTGTTGGTAGGAATGTAAATTAGTAAAACCACTATGGAAAGCTGTTTGCAGGTTCCTCAGAAAACAAAAAATTGAGATACCATGTGATCCAGCAACCCCACTGTTGAGTATATACCAAAAAGAAAGGAAATCAGTAAAGTGAAGAGATATCTGCATTCCTATGTTTGTTGCAGCACTGTTTACAATAGCTAAGATTTGGAAGCAACCTAAGTGTCCATCAACAGATGAATGGATAAAGAAAACATGGTATATATACATAATTGAGTAATATTCAGCCACAAGAAAGAATGAGATCCACTCATTTGCAGCAACATGGGTGGAACTGGATATCACTATGTTACATGAAATAAGCCAGGCACAGAAAGACAAACATCGCATGTTCTCACATATTTGTGGGATCTAAAAACGAAAGCAGTTCAACTCATGGCATAGAGAGTAGAAAGATGGTTACCAGAGGCTGGAAAACTAGTGGGGTGTTGGCGAGTGAGGTGGGGATGGTTAATAAGTACATAAAAAAATAGAAAGAATGGATGAGACACACTACTGATAGCAAAACAGGATGACTACAGTCAATAACAACTTAATTGTACATTTTAAAATGACTAAAAGAGTGTAACTGGATTGCTTGTAAAACAAAGGATAAACACTGGAGGGGACTGTCACTGCATTCTCCATGATGTGCTTGTTTCACATTAAATGTCTTTATCAAAACATCTCATGTACCCCATAAATATATACACCAGCTATGTACCAACAAAAAATTAAAAAAATACTTAATGAATAAACTTAAAAAAAAAAAACCCTCAAATGTGGCATATCTTTCGGGAGTTCATAAAATCCAGTAAAAGAAAGGATTCAAGCTTGATACCAGGATTAACCGCCCTCTAGTGGCCCACCTTAAAGTGTCAAGAAATGTGGCCCTTGTGGCCAACATTATTAGAGATTCATTAAAAGGTAAAAGGCTTGTGCTGCTTTTCAAAGCCCAAATAATTCAATTAAGGTTTCAGAAGTGGATGTCAATGAACAGCAGTCTGTTTGGAAAAGAGGATATAGAAAGATGGAGGAGAGGCTAAGGGAAGGGGAGGGGTGCTAATATCCTTATTTTATGGGAAACTGACGAAGGTGTATGCTAGAAACTGAGAGTTAAGCATATCACTTAAAGTTACTAGAGTCACCAACAGAAGAACTAAAGATCAAAAGATATAAAAATTGCCAGAAAGAAAGAGAGGGCAGATTGAAGATAGTGTGAGTGAGTTAAATCCTCCTCTCTGGTAGAGGATGGTCACTTGATGATGTCTGAAGTTGGTGAATTATTGAATTAGCAGATTAGGCATTTTCTTTAGATATAAGGAGGTAATGGTCAGAACACTGCAAACAGAAATTGTTAAAGTGGTCTACTCTGGGAAGCACAGTTGGAGAGCAGGAAATGATGGGACCTTGAATCTTTGCTTTTCATCATAAGCTCCTTTGTACTTTCTGATCATCCCTATTATATTTACCATGCATATATATATGTGTGTGTGTGCGTGTGTGTGTGTGTGTGTATTTAAATTAAGAACAATTATTTGGAGACAGTTCTAAAAAGATGATCTGTATGGGAGGAAGTTCCAAAGTTAATCACCTTGACATTAGCAAGATTTTACCACATCGAAGGAGATTTCATTTTACATCTATTAAACAAAGTGAAAACCTAAAATTGATCAGCAGCTCACGATACTGGATATCAGCCAACTCACGCTTCAGTAATCCATGAATGCATCCCATCACAATGGTGAATATTGGTAATATTGTTCCAGAGACATCATGGAGACATCAAAGTGTGTTCGGTAGCCTGTAGCAAAGAAGCTGAAGGAGTATATTACCTTACAGTAAATTACCTCTCAAATGGCCCCCAAGATGTTGCTCAAAAGGACGAATAGCAGTTGACAGAAAATTCTCTCCCATCTCAATATCCCATTTTTGTTGAGATCATGTTATTAAATCTTCTGGGTGGTTTCCTTGAGTACAGAAAATGCCATGCTTTCATGTGTTAATTAATGTGCAAGACCCTGGGCCTCCAGAAAATAAGTAAGTGGATCATAAAAAGGTCCTGTGGTTGGGACTAGCACGGAAAAGCTCAACGAGAGTGTGAGCTAAGCGAGTTCAGGCCAGAGAACCCAGAGGATCAGACTCCCTCTGTGCTGACACTTTGCTCCTGGTTAGAGAGAAAATTTCAGGCTGCCTGGAGCACCAGAAAGACAAGACACTGGACCTTCAAAAACCAGCTGAACAAGCACATCCCCAGGACAGAGGGCAATAAGATTAATAAGGAGTCTCTTGTATTGGGCATTGAATGCATGTCAGGCACTGTGAAAAACATTTACCATACATTATCACTGGTTATCCTTATAAACATCCCTTTCTACAGACGAGGACTCCAAAGCTAAGATGGAAAAAAAGGGGGTAAAGTACCTTGACCAAAGTAAGCACAACTATTAAGTCACGGCCTGGGGTGTATCTGTAGGTATATTGTTATAAAATCAGTTCTGTGAATTGCCTAAAATTATAACAAAGAAGGGCATGAGTTAAAGCTTTAAGCGTGTGTTAGAAGGTGAATTGGTTCTCAGAGAGAAAAATATCTGGAATGCTGTGTAAAAACCATCAGTCAATACAGCCCTTTGGCTCGGTTTCTAAGCAGAGCTGGGGCAAAACTACTTGTTACAAAGGAAATTTGTAAGATGCTTAATTAAGGTTTCTGAAATTCAAACTCTGAGCACACACAGAGGCTCAAGAGTGGTTAAGTGTTTTGCTCTGAAATTCAGCCTACCAGCCAATCTGGCTCCAAGGCCCATCTCCTTTTGTTTGCACCAAAATGACGAAAACAAACCTGCTTTTCTCGCCTGGTAGTAGCACATTCTGGAAATCCCCTTAAATCTGCTTATATAGATATAACTCATACTTGTTAATGGTTGTATAATAATCCTCAGAATGGCTGCACTGCCAATGTATCAGTCATTCCTCAACTGATGCATACTTGCTCTGTGCCCTAATTTGCCCAATATGAATGTTTCTGTGATAAACACACTTGTACATATTTCATCATGTCCTGGGGTTCTTATTTCTCCAGGACTCACTACCATTCCATCCCTGCCCCATATACAAATCTGTCTCCGTCAACTCTTCACTTTATAAGGACCCAAAGGACCGTTTGCTAAATTTGTTGTATTGACTCAGGACAACTTAGTAATCATTGTTGTCATTTATTAAACAACAGGGGCATATCCAAACGCTTTCCAATTCTCCCTAAATAACAGCCTAAGGCTGACGGTTTTTGTTGGCCTGTATCTCATAATTATTTTTATTTAGAGGAATTTGGTAGTGGTGGGGTTGGGGTGGGAGGTGGCGTGTGGACGGTGCGAATTGACAGAAACAATTTCCCTACACCAAAATACAGGTGTTTTCATTCTCTATGCCCCCAAACACCCTCCCTGCAGCTATGCAATGAGCAATTCATGGGAAGAGGCTTCCTTACATAGACCCCTGTTTTTGGTGTTTTGATTTACTTTTGTGTGTAGAGTTGATCTGTCACTCTTCCCATTGGTGTCCTCCCCCCCACCCACCCCCAGTCCTCTTCCTTCTTCCTTCTTTTCTTCTCTTCTCCTCTGCTCTCTGAACTGCATTCCCACTCCTTCTGATTTCTCCCTCCTGAAAGGAAAAGGGAGACGGGCCACATGAAATAGCAGAGCAGTGCCTACCCCACTCTTTGAAGTTCTCTGCATCTGAACCTCTCTCTCTTTTGAAAGCTCCACTGAGAAATTATCAGCAGGCGAAGTCCAAACCCAAGCACACAAAGTTGTTGTTGTCCCATTTTAAACCAACTCCCATGCATGTACAGCTAGGAGCATTGAGAGCAGAGTCTCAATGAGGACATTGAGGCTGGCGATGAAAAGCCTTGGCGAGAAGTTTAGACACGTTTGGACACGCAAGGCCTTAGAGAGGAGTCCTGTTCACTGTCCAGTCCTTCTGAATCTCCTTTGCTGGCTTGTGTTCCCCGCCCAACTTCTAAATGTCAGAGTATCTCAGGGAGTAGCCCTGTACCTTCTTCTCCTGGCTATACTCTCTCTGGGTGATCCTATTCAGTTTTGTGACTTTAAACCCTAACTGTGTCCTGTTGTCTCAACAATTCTGTTTCTCCAGCCTCTATGGATGACAAGCAGACTTCAGTAACTAAACCTGTGCAAATAGGAGTTCTTGACACACACACCCATCTATCTTTCTGCCTTCTCCAAATCTACCATGCCCACTCTCTGTCTTTCCTATGACCGTACATAGACCTCTGATGAGGATGTCCAAGAAAACACTCTCGTAGTAATCATTCATTTCTTAAGTTTGTTCCCTGGTTGCCTCTAATCCACTCGCAAGTGCTGTCTCTTCCACTTTCAAAACACCATGTGAATCCATGCACTAGTCTCCACATTGAGGCTTCCAGTCTGGGACAAGCCCCTGCTCTCTCTGGACTGGACTACTGCAAGAGCCTCCTAACTGGTCTCCCTGCTTTCCTTTGTGCCCTGCCCACTTGTGATATTGCCCACACAGAAGGGCTAGAGAGAAACCACTCAATAAGCATTAGATTATGCTACTACCTGCTTCAATCCTTTCTCTGGCTCTCCTGAGCCCTCTGAAGAAGAACCAGACTCTTCATCATGGCACCACCCACCACTGCACCTTCCTCCCTTTCTTTCCTCTATCCCCTCTCACACTGGGCTCCATGCAACATTGGCACCCTTTCTGCCCCCACTCCCACCCCCAGCACCCTCTCTTTTCTGCCACAGGGCCAGGGGAATTGCTGTTCCCTCTGCTGAGCAGGTTTCCCCCTTGGTTCCTTGAAAGACTGGCAGCTCATCATTGTCCTCAGAAAGGCCTTCCCTGAGCTTCGTGTCTCCCGTTTTGCCACTTTTCTGGGGTTCTAGGCAATATGTACCAAATCACCTTGTTTATATGCCCGAGAGCATTCACAGCAACCTTTAACTGTTTTCATATTCCCTCATCTGTCCATTGTCTGTCTCCCCACTAGAAAATGAGCTCCCTGAGTGCAGGGACAGTCTGGCTGGCAGAATACTGGGTACATAGAAGACCCTCCAGGAATATTTCTTGAATCACTGAATAAATAAAATCAGCAGCACTTCCTCCCACAGGAAAGGAAACTTCCCCTCCCTCTGTTGAGGCTCCACAGGGTTCTTTATTTTTGCCCCTGTCACAGTGTGTAGTGGTCAGAACACATTCCATTTGCAGGTGGCAGAAACTGACCACAAAGTAACTTTAAAAATAAAAAACAAAAGGGAGGTGGAAACTCGACTCCATGGAAGCCCCTGAGAAAGGACTTGGGGAGCAGTCCCAGCTGTGCCCTTGTCTCTTTGGTAGCCCTGTTCCTGTTGCTAGAGCTTCAGGATCCTAGGAATTGTTTTCAGGTTTGGGGATTTGCTAGCCATAGCATGACTTCCCTGAACTTCCTTCTCCTGCTGTTTCACTGATTTCTGTTGGCTCTGTGTACTGGAAACCAACACCAGAGAAGGAGATCTTGTTGAGTCCTGGTCCTCGACTTGGTCTTCCTTGTCATTTCTGTTTCCTAACAATGGGCCGAGAAGCTCTTCTCATCCTCGCCACATCCCCTACCCCTCTGCGAGCATGGCTTCCCCCTTGGCCTCTGCCTTCTCAGGTCCCTCTTGGACACCAACCTGGAAATGGTGAGGCACAGCTTCATCTGTTCCCTGCCTGCAAGCAACCTAGACCCCCAGGAGATGGCTCTTAACAGCAGTGACAGTGATCACCTTGGTCAGGCATGCGCTGTACAGCAGGCTTTTCCTAGGTCTCTGTCCCTTGCCTTTGCTGGCTCTAGCCCTGCCTACAGGCAGAGAGCTGGACTTTGCAAACTGGAGAGGTACATGTCTGTGTATCTGCTTCTCAGCCACCTTGGGATGCTTTCCAGCCAGCGATGAAGAGTTCTCACTGCCTCGCACCCCACAGTGACTCAGTCACTTCCTCAGGTTCACGGTTGTTCTATCATGTATGACGGACAAGATCCAGCCATCACTGCAACCACAGAACACGGCTTTACTTACCCAAACAAGGCAGAGGAGGAGAGGATGAGAGAATATGTGCCGGGCAGGTGAAATTCCATGGCCACCATAGTCCAATCACATAGCACTTACAGTCCTCTGCTGACACTTCTGTTTTCTGTGGGGGCAGGCTGAGCTTTAGCAGAGTGCAGGCATCCTGAGGGAAGGCACTATGGTTTTCTCTTTTTAAATATCTGGCCCCACTGGCTCACGGTAAATGTGAGACCCCTATTTATGGAATGAAAAGGGACAGAGGGAAGGATTGTTCAGACTCTTTTTGAATTGGTCACATCTGACTTTCTTCCTTGTGTTCTGTCAGCCCTGTCTTGGTTTTGTACGTGCGTGTACGTGTAAATGTGCACTTATACATGCACATTGATGTTTAATTTGTACTCATTCTAAAGTTCTGATCATACTGCTTCCCTCCTTGAACACGCTGAGTGGTCCCTGTGACCTTGGGTATACAGTCGAAGCACCTTAGCTTGACTCTCAGGGTCCCACACCTTCCAGCCCTGTCTGCTACCATGTACTCTTGGAGACCATGAGCTCTGGCCCTGCCAGATTATTAGGCATGGCCAGAATGCCTTCCTTCCTGCCTTGACATGGTGGACTGCTCCTCATGTTTCAGAGCCCACCTCGGGGGTTCTGTCTTTGGTGCAGCCTCACTTAATTGCTACCCAGAAGAGTTAGGGGTTGGTTCTCCTTTCTGGAGGAAGCGGGACTGTAGCTTCTGTTACACTCAGCTCTCATGGTGGCTCCCTTGTCTATACGCCCAGCATCTGGCTCTGTGTGGCCTCTCTGCTCTCACCACACACACACTGCTCACCTCTTCTCACCCTGCTCCACACCTCCAACACATCGACACTCCCTGCTCATTTAACACATTGTGGGCCCCTTAGCCCCCAGTACCAAGTACCTGATAAGCTTTCCATAAATATTAGCTGGTGATCTGGGACCAGGCACTTCATTCTAGAGAGAGAGCTCAGGTTTTATTTTGGTTTATCTTTTGAACCTGAATATGTACTTCTTGGTCCAGGTTGGGAACCTCAGCGCCTTGAGAGCAGAGCCAAGAAGAAACAAGTGCCTGGCTCTGGACCAGGCCCTGTTCCCAGCCCTGGGTTTGGCTTTCCTCACCTTATCATTGAGGACAGTACTAGAGACAGGGTGCTCTTGATTCCCCCACTTCCAGACTGCATGTCCTGAGGCCTTGAGTGTATCCTCAAGGCCACCCCAGCCTCTCCTGCAAGGTACTTGATTTAATCATTTAAACGTTCCACCATGTGGAGAGAGGGGATACAAATAACGCTCCCTTCCGAATCGAACCCTTATCCCTTCGGTCTACAGCGCAGCCCTTTCCCTGGCGCCCTTTTCATAAATATCCAGGCGACCCGAGGGGCTAAGCACTCCCGCCCCCGCTCCCGCCCCCGCTCCCTCTCCTGCTGGCGTCCTCTCCCACCGCCCGCGGCCCCGCGGCCCCGCAGCAGCCACAGGGGGAACCAAAGAGACAGAAGCCTTCCCAGCTGCCCGGACGACAGACGCCAACACCCCCCGCCCCCCACCACACGCCGCCTGCCCGCCCGCGCCCCGCACCCTGCGCGCTAGCCCACGACCGAGCAGCGGCGGCAACAGCAGCTGGCTGCAGGCTGCTGCGACTGGCACCGGCGCGCTCCTGGCAACACCTGCCATCCCAGGTGACTTGAACTCGCCAGTTCGGTTCCCCTGCGCCAGCTCCCGCTTGCGCATCGGTCTGGGTTCCGACACCCACCGGCCCTCCTGCCCTCCCCCGCCTCTCCGTCCCCCAGCTCGTGGGAAGGGAGGTCGCGGCAGCGGCCCGGCAGCAGCGGCGACCGTGGCGACAGCAGCGACAGTGGCGGCGGCGGTGGCGGCAGCGGCTGCGGCGGCGGCGGCGGAGGCTGCGGCGGCGACCGTGGCAGAGGCCGTGGCGGAGGCCTCCGTGGCGGAGGCGGAAGCAGAGGTGGAGGCTGAGGTGGAGGCCGAGGCCTCAATAGAGGAGGCAGCATCCGAGGCCACCCTGGGGGAGGCGGAGGCCGCCCGGGCGGCAACGGCGGTGGCGGTGGCGGTGGCGGAGGGCAGCGCGGCCGAAGCCGCCGCCGCAGCGGAGGCTGCGGGGACCCCCTTGGGGGAGGCGGATGCGGATGCGGATGCGGATGCGGATGCGGATGCGAATGAGGGGGTGGCGGCCGCTGTGGCGTCTGCGGCGGCGGCCGCCGATGCAGACGCGGATGCTGAGACCCGCGGGGGATGTGAGGGGAACCCAGATTTTCCGATGGCCTCCCTGTACGTGGGCGACCTGCACCCTGAGGTGACCGAGGCAATGCTGTACGAGAAATTCAGTCCAGCTGGGCCCATCCTCTCCATCCGCATCTGCAGGGACAAGATCACCCGCCGCTCATTGGGCTACGCATATGTCAACTACCAGCAACCGGTGGACGCCAAGCGGGCCCTGGAGACCCTGAACTTTGATGTCATAAAGGGCAGGCCAGTGCGCATCATGTGGTCCCAGAGGGACCCGTCGCTCCGCAAGAGCGGGGTGGGCAACGTCTTCATCAAGAACCTGGGCAAGACCATCGACAACAAGGCGCTGTACAACATCTTCTCGGCGTTCGGCAACATCCTTTCCTGCAAAGTGGCCTGTGACGAAAAGGGGCCCAAGGGCTACGGGTTCGTGCACTTCCAAAAGCAGGAATCCGCGGAGCGGGCCATCGACGTGATGAATGGCATGTTCCTGAACTACCGCAAAATTTTCGTCGGGAGATTCAAGTCGCATAAAGAACGAGAGGCCGAAAGGGGAGCCTGGGCCAGGCAGTCCACTAGTGCTGACGTCAAGGATTTCGAGGAAGACACCGACGAGGAGGCCACCTTGCGATGAAGACATCCCAGGAGCTAGCCAGCCAGCAGAGCCAAACCTTGGTTCACACCCGGTTTACAACCCCCCACCCCCAGCCCTCCCCCGCCAACCCACCAGCAGTGTATTTATTGTATTGGGAGTGCAGGTCTCTCTCTCTCCCCCCCTCTCTGCTCCCCCCTTCCTATTTTCTCTCGCCACCTCTCCTCTCCTTCCCTTCCTCTCCCCCGCCCACCCCTACCAAGGGCGTTGTGAATAATCTTACTAATCTGTGCCATTTGTAGGTTAAAGGCTGCCTCTCCTCCCTGTGGTTTGGTTTAAAAAGCATTTTCATTCTCTCTTTGTTTACTGCACAGGTGATACCATTTCATGGTAGAAACATCAGAAAGGAGAAGGATGTTAGATGAGGGAAGAAACAAGAGAGTAATTGCTCCCCTGGTCCTACTCCCCAGAGAGAACCACGTTTACCTTTTTGGTGTGCTGCTTTTCCAGGCTCTCTTCTCTCCCTCTCTCTCCTTTGCTCACCCCCACCCCGCCTTCCCTTTTAACACACTGTTATAGAATGGTTCATGTATGTGGTGTTTCTTAACCTGCTTTTCAGCAACTAAAACCAAACAAAAATCAACCCATTGAACTTCTTTCCATGTTATCAACAGGCTTATGAAACGTCATCTTCAGTGCCTGCAGAGTGCTCCAGTGTATCCGTGGACCTTAACATTTCTGTAATCATTCCCACATTGTTGGACATTCAGGTGGTGCCTAGTTCTTTCCCTGTGTTTAAGACCAACATTGCGTGCTCTGTGCTTTGATGAGTGAATCCTTCCTTGTCAAGCCAAATCTTTGCCAGCATCCCGGTGGGGTGGTCTCCTTAACTGTGGACTTGCAAGATCCACATAGAGACATTTTAAAGACTTTTCCTGTGTGTTGCCAAAAGGCTCCCTTCATAAGCATTGTACCGATTTGCACTCGTGCCGGCCAGCGCAGCTAGTAAAGAGTATGCCCGTTTCCCCTGCATAGTCTCTTGGTCACCGTAATTGATGGTATGTGTGTGTGCATGTGTGCGTGTGTGCCTGTGTGTGTGCGTGCGTGTGTGTGTCTGTGTGTGTGTCTTGGCCAGCTTGTCGGGCTGCAAAGGGTATTTCGCTGTCTTCGGTGGTTCTGCTGCAATCCAACACTGTTTAATACCCCCTTCCTCTGTGCCCACTTCCTGTCCTTTTCCCTTTTGTCAGAAAAGTAATTCAGCGTCATTGCAGGAAAAAAAAAATAATCACGAAGCAGACAAGTTAACAGAGAAAAATTAATGTCACCCGTAATCGTTTCTGATGATTACTTATACATTCCTGAAACATTTTCATCTGTATCTGCCCCGTATTTTTATGTGATATATATGTGAAATTATTGTATATACTGTTTCAATATCTGCTTTTTCACACATAAATATATATTATAGACATAGATTTATAGATATTCTTGAACTTTCATGTCATTAAATATTCTTCTAAAATAGTTTTCATGGATGTTTAGTGCTCTAATGTGTGATTGGGCTGGATACAGTGATAGATATATGTACATATTAGATATAGATATAGGGATATATTTGTTTTAAGTAATTGTTGGACATCTGGGTTGTTTCATTTTGTTTTCTTACACAAGCCAAAGCTGCCAACAGGATCACAGTGCACAAACATTACATTCATGTTTATTTCCTGAACAAACGTTCATAGTATAATTGAAGGATGAAAAGATTGGGAGGCTTAAAATCTTTTTTTTTTTCCTTCTTTAGTAAGTGACCATTGATAAAGATAGTACCAATTTACCCTCATAAACTACGCAGATATTGTGAGTGTACCTGGATACCTGTACAGTTTTTGAGACTTGATATTAAATTACTTATAATTTGAGATTTTTTGTTTCTATTTGTTTTAAACATTCATCTTTATGCAGACAATACATTATCAACTAAAAGCATTTTTTAAAATATTCTAAAGTTGAAAATCATTCTTGATTCTACCACTTGACGAAAATAGAAAAAACTTTTGAAGCATTTGAGACATACATGAAAATAACTAATACCTCCAAAAATGTAATATAGGATGTATGTTTCATTATGGTATATTTTCAGCATAAGAAATTTTACTTACCATCTTTCCAAATTCTTTAATAGTCTCCTATAATTTTATTTTTACTTGGTGTTTCATTTTACAGATGAACTATAATTTCCAAAATCCTGCCCCTCGATATATTTTTTTAAATGGCTATGACTTTTCCGTAACACATTTGGAGCTGAATGTTTGCTGACATAAAGAAATATTTAATTGCCTTATATACCTTGCTCTCTGCTGCCAAATGCTTCGTCCACAAAGTTTATGCCCTCCAACAGTGTAAGAGAATGCATATTTCCTTTACCATCTCCTTAAGTTAGTATTTTTTTAAGTTATGGGAAATTATTTAGGCTTGTAGTTTTAAAAAATTATTTCGTTTTACAAGTGCGTTACTTTAAAAAGACACACATATTATATATGCACAATAGCCACTTTAAAGAGATTATGCCTTTGCAGGCTTTGCCTTTTGTAAATTTTGAAACCATTATAAAATCATACTGAATATATTCTATACTAAATGTATATTCTGTGTTCATAGTGAAAGTATTCTGTCAAAATTTTTATTTAAGTATATTGTAAATACATCTAAAACATCCTTTGCTACTAAATTTTCTCCTGCAACTCACCGCCATTGTATAAGTGGATCAGAATTCTTTTTTTAAGTGTTTCTTCACGTTGGGCTTTAAAAAGTAGTTTCTAAATTTTTCCCAGAAACATGAATCTGTGGTAAATAATTCTGCAGCAGCATTCTTGTATTATTTACTTAAGATAAATACTTAAAAGGGGTGTTGAAAAGTAGAAACCTTTTAATATTCTTTAACTATATTATCAAGTAGCCTGAATACACCAATTTATATTTCCACTAGTACTTTAGGGAATGTCCATTTCCTGCACAAGTATCTCTTTGGATATTTTAAACTTTGGGTTTTTTTTTTTTTTTTTTTTGCCAATATAATGCTATGAGGACCATATCTCACTTTTTGTTTTTCTTTTTAATTTTTTTAAAAGTTTTGTTTTGTTATTCAAATAATGAAACTTCACTTTTAAAAGAAATCAAATAACATTCATAGGAAAAATAAAAATCAATAATCATTCTCCTATCCATATATAATAATTGCCAACCTTTTGATCTATGCCATGGATCTATTTCAATAGATTTCACCTTCATCCCTCCTCCAATTTTGATAGATTTGGGTGTTTGTTGTTTCTGGTGTTTCCTCATTGAAACCAAAGCTGCTAAGAATATTCTGATGCTGAAATCATTGCTTTCATTCAGTATTGTTTCCTGAACAAACATTCTTACAAACAAATATGGAGTACCCCATTGCTGCTATATAGTACATATGATTTTAATTTTTACACTTTTTCAATTAAATAGAAAAATAAAGTTTTATTACAAAATATTAGCAATTTCTGGCTATAAGAAAAAGAATTTAAAACTACCTATAACCCTATCTTTAGTGTTGCTTTTAATGTTTTGGTCAGTAGCTTTCTAGGATTATATTATATACATATACATACATACATATATATATATATATATATATGGAGAGAGAGACAGCATTGTACAATATGTAAATATTGTTACATATTATGATTTACATATATATATATACACAATGCCAAATCATGCTTTACATCTTTACATTTTTCTGGAATCTTTGTTTAATAATAGACCTCATATATTTTCATGTTTTTTTAATATCATTTAAAATGGTCTTTGAATATTTATTGTGTATATGAATTCGCTCATTTTTTTCATTCCTACAGTGTTGGAAATTTTATTTGTCCTCAATTATCCTTTAATTCCAGACCACTATGTTGACTGTCTTTTACCTAAATTTACAGTTATATCCATAATCGTTTCCATAACAGATACTTCTAGCATTAAAAACAAAATTATAGATCATTTTTAAGAACTTATACTTCATAGTCAAATTCCCACTTATAAAGTTGTGTCAACTTACACGGTTACTCTGTTATTTCCATTCTAAAAGGGTACCCAGTTCTCTGCAAAAGGCTCTAAACTAGGTATTATAATTATTTCAATTTTGCTGTGTTTTCAGTGGATAAATATGTAATTTATATTTTAAAATTTGAGTTGTAATAACATTTTTTTCTTTCATTTCTGTTTTCTGGGCAAACAAATCCTAGAATCATAATGTATAGTTGAACAGAATGAAGAAGCAGCGTAATCCTACCACTGGGTAAAAACCACATTTAAAGTGTTGTTGTATTCCTTTTCACACTTTTATAAATGTAGATATGCATGCATATTAAAGGGAAAGATCTCTGTATTAGGGTACTTCAGAAAAACAGAACCAATGTATATCTCAGAGAAACAGATTTATTTTGGGAATTGGCACACATGGTTTTGGAGGCTGAGAAGTCTACTGCCTGCAAGTTGTAGACCCAGGAAACTTTGAAAAAATAGGCAATATAGCAGGAGCAGATTGGGACAATGGGCATTTGGGCCATTTCTTCATGTAACTTACTTATGCCTTTGAAACATACTCGAGCCTGATCACATATATACCACTTCCATTTTATGATAGAGTGCTGCTGTGCATGCCCAACTTTATGGCTTGGTGGGTCAGATATAACCCAGTTGATGATGGGCAGCTTGGGTAACATGGTAACTTGGCGGCCCATGATCAAGTATTCAGTTTGTACTAAGTTCCAGCAGCAGGCCAGGAATTGTCTCTCAAAAGGGGAGTAGTTATCTGTGGATGACGACATGGCCTTGCTCAAAATCCTAAAGGCCTGTGCTGCAGTTTACCCATAGCGGCTTGACAAAGGCTCTAAACAGCATCCTTATCTGCTACTGATATTTTAAGCACCATTGGATCTGCTGGATTATATAGTCCAAGTGGCAGAGCAGCCAGAACCTGTTGCATAGCCTTCTCTTGTTCTGGGCCTCACTCAAAACTAGCAACTTTTCAGGTTAATTGGTAAATGGGCCAGAGTAACACACCCAAATGAGGAATGTGTTGCCTCCAAAATCCAAATAGGCCCACCAGGCATTGTATCTCTTTCTTAGTTGTGGAAGAGGCCAGATGTAGCAACTTATCCTTCATGTTAGAAGTGATATCTCAACAGGCTGCATACCACTGGACCTATAGAAGTTTCACTAAGGTAGCAGGCCCCTGAATTTTATTTATGGTTTATTTCTTACTCCCTGACAGACAAATGTCTTAACAATAAGCCTAGAGTGGTTGCTGCTACTCAATTACTAGGTGAAATCAGTATAATGTCATCAATGTAGTGGACCAGCATATTTTGTGGAAGGGGAAGGTGATCAAGATCCATTTGAACTAAATTCTGGCATAGGGCTTTAGAGTTGGTATACCCTCAAGATAGGACAGTGAAGTGTATTTCTGGATTTGCCAGCTGAAAGCAAACTGCTTCTGGTGGGCCATATGGACAGGGATGGAGGAAAAGATACCAGATAGCTGCATACACGATACCAGGAGATGTGTTAATTTGCTCAGACAATGAAACCACATCTGGCACAGCAGCTGCAATTGGAGTCACCAGTTGGTTAAGCTTATAATAATCCACTGTCATTCTCCAAGATTCATTTGTCTTCTACACAGGTGAAATAGGAGAATTAAATGGAGATGTGGTGGGAATCACCACCCCTGCATCTTTCAAGCTCTTCATGAAGGTACTACTCTCTGCAATTTTTCCAGTGATGTATTGCATTTGGTTTGTTTTTCTAGGTAGAGGCAGTTCCAATGGCTTAAATTTGGCCTTTCACACCGTAGTAGCTTTCACTTTACAGGTGAAAGAGCCAATGTGAAGATTCTGCCAGCATGTAAGTATGTCTACTCAAGTTATGCATTCTGGAACTGGGGAAGTAACCACAGGATGGGTTGGGGACCCACTGGACCCACAGTGACGTACGCCATTGATCACCTGACCTCCATAAGCCAATATTCTTATTGGAAGGCCACAGTGATATTTTAGGTCCTTGAAATTAGTGTCAGTTCAAAGCCAATGTCCAGCAGTCCCTGCAAAGTCTGATTATTTCCCTTTCCCCAATGGATATTTACTTTGGTATAAGGCTGTAGGTCCTTTAGGGAAGGCTGGGAGAAAGATTAACAGTACAAATTTTCAGTAATGTACTGGAGTTATTCCTAAAGGAGACCTTGCCTCCCCTTCTTTCAAAGGTTCTGGATCTGTAGTCTGGGACTTGATTGAGAAGCAGGCTGTGACTTTATGGCTCAGGTTAAAATTTTGTTTACTTAACCTAGAAATGTTCTGCTTATATAGATTAGGTAAAAATTTAATAGGCTTGTCATCTATTTCACTTCTAGGAACACCATGCTTAATTAGCCAATGCCATAGGTCTGTGTGGGTCAGATCCTTCTGATTGCTGCTTGGATTTTGCTTTCCATAATGGTAATAATGCTGCCTTAGCCTGTTTTGTATGACTATAACAGAATACCATAGGCTGAGTAATTTACCAAGAAAATACATTTGTTTGGCTCCTGGCCCTGGAGGCTGAGAAGTCTAAGAGAGCATGGTGCTGGCATCTTCTGAGGATCTTCATGCTGTGTTATCTCATTGTGGAAGGTGTAAGGGCAAGAGAGGGTGACAGCAAGAGAGCAAAAGAGTCCAAATTCACTTTTATAACAAAGCCACTCTCAAAATAACTAACCTACCCTCATGATAATAACATTAATTCATCCATGAGGGCAGAGCCCTCATGACCTAATCACCTCTTATTAGGCCTCACCTTTCAACACTGTTGCATTTGGGATTAAGCTTCCAGCACATGAATTTTGGGGCACACATTCAAACCACAACATTTCACCCCAGACCCACTAAATTACTGTCCTGCTCACAATATAAAATAAATTTATTCCACCCCAATAGTCCTAAAAGTTTTAACTCCTTTCGGCATCAACTCAAAAGCCCAAAGCCCAGAGTCTCATTTAAATCAGATGTGGGTGAGACCCAAGGCAAAATTCATACTGAGGCAAATTCCTCGCTAACCGTGACACTGTGAAATTAAGAAGTTTTGTGCTTCTAGTCTAAAACACCAAAAGCAATGACAACAAAAGCCAAAATTGACAAATGGGATCTAATTAAACTAAAGAGCTTCTGCACAGCAAAAGAAACTACCATCAAAGTGTACAGGCAACCTACAGAATGGGAGAAAATTTTTGCAATCTACTCATCTGACAAAGGGCTAATATCCAGAACCTATAAAGAACTCAATCAAATTTATAAGAAAAAAACAAACAACCCCATCAAAAAGTGGGCAAAGGATATGAACAGACACTTCTCAAAAGAAGACATTCATACAGCCAACAGACACATGAAAAAATGCTCATCGTCACTCGCTATCAGAGAAATGCAAATCAAAACCACAATGAGATACCATCTCACACCAGTTAGAATGGCGATCATTAAAAAATCAGGAAACAACAGGTGCTGGAGAGGATATAGAGAAATAGGAACACTTTTACACTGTTGGTCGGACTGTAAACTAGTTCAACCATTGTGGAAAACAGTGTGACGATTCCTCAAGGATCTAGAACTGGAAATACCATTCGACCCAGCCATCCCATTACTGTGTATATACCCAAAGGATTATAAGTCATGCTGCTATAAAGACACATGCACACGTATGTTTATTGCAGCACTATTCACAATAGCAGACTTGGAATCAACCCAAATGTCCATCAGTGACAGACTGGATTAAGAAAATGTGGCACATATATACCATGGAATACTATGCAGCCATAAAAAAGGATGAGTTCGTGTCCTTTGTAGGGACATGGATGCAGCTGGAAGCTATCATTCTCAGCAAACTATCGCAAGAACAGAAAACCAAATGCCGCATGTTCTCACTCATAGGTGGGAATTGAACAATGAGACCACTTGGACACCGGAAGGGGATCATCACACACGGGGTCCTATTGGGGGCTAGGGGGAAGGATAGCATTAGGAGATATACCTAATGTAAATGACGAGTTAATGGGTGCAGCACACCAACATGGCACATGTATACCTATGTAACAAACCTGCACGTTGTGCACATGTACCCTAGAACTTAAAGTATAATAAAAAACAAAAGAAGTTTTGTGCTTCTAATGTACAATGGTGAAACTGGTATAGGATTGTAAACCAAAAAGATGATTGTCAATTACGCCTTCATCTCACACTCAGTATATCTACATTTTACATAAGATAAAGTAACCATAAAGTAGTGGATGAAGTCAATTATGCATTTGTCTCAGGGTGGACAAAAAGATTGCTTCTACTCTTGTCTGTGTTCCATGCCTGTAAAGGTAAGCTGTTAATTTACATTGTCAGGGCGAGATTCAACAGAACTCTGTTTTAAGGTTAGTTTATTGGGGATATATGTATCATGAAAGATTTTGGGGCCTACAGAGAATTTCCTTGTGAGCAGTTTGTGAGGAAGGCCACTCAGGGGGATATGTAGCCTTCTGTCATTGCAGCTCTCTGTTTAAGAACAAAAGGAAGGCAGTTTGTTTTGGCATGACTCAGTTCCCAAGCCTAACTCTCCCTTTGGCATAATGAATTTGGGGTCCCGAAATTCTGTTTTTCTTTCACATTTCCCCACTGTTCTTCAAAATCTTCTAGAGAAAGCATTGCAGAAGAAAATGAATCTCTACTCACAGGTTTCATCTGATCACTCGTCACTAGGATGGTTTATTCCTAGAAGATTAGGTCCCTCATTGCAAGAAGGCTCATTCCTAGGAGGTCATGTTTCATGGAGAGAAAGAAACAGAAGGAAGAGAGAAAGAAAAAACAGGGGAGAAAAGGAACCAAGGCCAGATTATAGCAACAAAGGGAAAGCAATCCTCAAAACTGGTTCAGGCTATGCTACCGCCTCCTCAATCAGAGCAAATTTTGGGGCAATCATTATTCTAACTTTTTGGTTGCATGTTGACTTAGTTGGAAACATATGCCTTAACAATATGGTAAGAAAAAACAAGGCAGAACATAAGTTATTATTATTCCTATTATAATCAGTAGCTCTTGCCACCAAATTCCCCAGGACCCAAACCAACTACTTAAGCAGTTGATTCGTGAGAGTTTTGGGTCTGAAAGCTTGATTATTTGTGTTTTCATATCAGTCATAAGTCAAGTAATGTTATTGATTAATCTGGGTTATAAACACAACAGTCAGTTTTTATGGTGGTACAGGATACCCTTGGGAAAATCATCTTCCTTAGATTTTGTTTGTATGGGAACATTTTTGTTTCTACCTTATTTCTGAAGAGAGTATGTCCAAGGTCATACAATTTTACAGCACAGCTTTTCTCATAAGTGAGACCTCATTGTTTAGCAAGGAGATACTAATCAACTATAAATTAGGGCCTTTTGGGTTTCATTTGTTAAGTCCTCTATATGCCATATGAAATTTTCAATTCCCACTTATGGTATAAAGATAGAAGCTAAGTGATTGTACCATTGGAATACAGAATGTGTCCAGTGAGAGTAAGAGCAACCACATCCATAAGTTAGTGCCACAAGGCCATATATCCCATTTTTAGCTAGCCAATAAATGCTCGGTCACTGCATCCAGTCAGTGGCATGCCAGTCAGTGCTTTGTAATATAATAATTTAGCCACAATATTCACAACATTAACAACATTGAAAAGCATTCTCCATTTCCTTGTCCTTTAGTGTGTTATTAATGGGTCTACAATACATATTGTGTTTTCTTATGTCAGTGCTAAAGATGCCAGATCATTTCTGTGATGTAATAACATTGTGGTATTCTATCCAGTCCTGACCTTGGAAGGGAGATATCCACCATGGCAGGTGGCAGGGACACCATGGTATGTGTCACAACATAATGTATGGAGCTACAACATTCACAACATAATGGAGCCACAACATTCACAACATTGAAAAGCATTCTCCATGTCCCTTGTCCTTTTCTGTGTTATTAATAGGTCAATGATACATATTGTCTTTTCTTATGTCAGTGCTAAGGATGCCAGATTATTTCTGTGATGTATTAAAATTTTGGTATTCTATCCAGTGCTGACCTTGGAAGGGAGATACCCACCGTGGCAGGCTAGAGCCACTGGAAAGAGGCATGAGTCTGCATATCCATCAGACATCTTATTGTAATCTGTCTACATAATCCTGGGCCCATTGTAGAAACAGGTTTGTTTCATGGGCAACAGTGGGTGTCAGTGGCAAGAAAGCATATGGACAGAGGATAAGTAGAAGTGAAGTTGTGAAATTCATTTTAACTACTAAAAAGGACATTAAAACAGACAAGGCACATGTTCCTCTGCATAAGACGATAAAAACTGCCAGTATCTTTAGGATAATAATTATAGTGACTATTATACGATAAACATAGGTGTTAATTTGTATACAGACCTGGTTCAGAGTCTTGAGTTAAAGCAGTCCAAAACAGCTATAGTCAGTCCCCTTCTAGTTCTGGGTCAAAGATCATCACTGTTTAGTGACTGGAGGTGAAAATCTTTGGTGGGAGTTACAGCTCACTCAGAAAGTTGTGCGTTTTTAAGATGAGAGATGTGAATGAATGAGTCCATACCCTCTAATTTTGCTGTACACAGATTAGTCAATAGTACCTAATATAGGTCTTTCCACTGGAGTTGGCAAGGTTGGAGGTAGTCTTTGGTTAAGTGTCTCTTCCAACAGACAAAACCTCTGGGCTGTAAATTATGAACAGAAACCTCATCGCCAGGGAATGCACTGTGGAATGGATCTTTTGTCAAAACCTTTTTTTAATTTTATTTATTTTTTTTTTGTAACAAGATGGGTGTGATGGTTAATGTTGAGTGTCAACTTGATTGGACTGAAGGGTGCAAAGTATTGTTCCTGGGTGTGTCTGGGAGGGTGTTGCCAAAGGAGATTAACATTTGAGTCAGTGGACTGGGAGAGGCAGACTCACCCTCAATTTGGGTGAGTACCATCTAATCAGCTGCCAGTGCAGCTAGAATAAAGCAGTCAGGAGAGGCTGGAAGAGAAGACTTGCTGAGTCTTCCAGCCTTCATCTTTCTGTCATGCTGGATGCTTCATGCCCTCAAACATTGGACTCCAAGTTCTTTGGCTTTTGAACTCTTGGACCTACACCAGTGATTTGCCAGGGGCTCTCGGGCCTTTGGCCACAGACTGAAGGCTGCACTGTCAGTTTCCCTACTTTTGAGGTTTTGGGACTCAAACTGGCTTTCTTACACCTCAGCTTGCAAATGTCCTATTGTGGGACAGGCATTTGAATTGCGTGGGCTCACTTATACATAGATTTTTTAAAACTAAACTCAAAATACAGTGCTTATGGGATGTGAAACCTGCATATTTATTATATTTACACTGTTTAAAATGATGTTGTAATTTTTTAAAACAATGTGGAATGATTAAATTAAGCTAATTAATCCATCCATCACCTCAAATATTTGACTTTTTATGATGAGAACATTTGAGATTTACTCTCTCAGTGGTATCGAAATGTGCAGCACTCAGTTATTAGCTATATTCACCAAGCTGTGCAGCAGATGTATTACTCCTATCAGAGGCTTTGTAGCCTTTGATTAACATCTCTCTATTCCCCCAACACCCAGACTCTGGTGGCTATGATTCTACTCCCTGATTTTATGAGTTCAATGGATTAAGACTCCACATATAAGTGAGAACACAGTATTTGTCTTTTTGAGCTTGGCTTATTTCACTTAGCACAGTGTTCTCCAATACCATCCATGTTGTTGCAAATGACAGAATTTCATCCTTTTTAAAGTTTGAATAGTATTTCATTGTGTATATATACCACATTTTCTTTATCCAAGCATCCACTGATGGACACTTAGATTGATTCCGTAACTTGGCTATTAGTACTGCAATGCACATGGATGTGCAGACATCTCTTCAACATAACTGCTTTCAAATATTTGAGTAAATATCTAGATGTAGGATTGCTGGGTTATATAATTCTATTTTTAACTTTTGAAGAACTTCCATAGAGTTTTCCATAATATCTCTACTAGTGTACATTCCCATCAACAGTATACAATGATTCCCTTTTCTCTGCATCCTCACTGACATTTGTTTTACCTTTTGTCTTTTTGATAATAGCCATGTTAACTGGTGTGAGGTGATACCTCATTGTGGCTTAAGTATGCATCTTCCTAATAATTAGTGATGTCAAGCATTTTTGTACGTATCTGTTAGCCATTTTTATGTCTTCTTTTGAGAATTGTCAATGTCTTTTGCCCATTTCTTATCAGACTAGTTCCTTATGTATTTTGGATATTAACCCCTTGATAGATGTATAGTTTGCAAATATTTTCTCTCATTCTGTACATTGTTTCCCTACTCTGTTAATTGTTTCCTTTGTTGTGCACAAGCTTTTTATTTTGATGTAATCCCATTAGTCTACTTTCACTTTAGTTGCTTGCACTTTGGGGGTCAAATGTAAAAAGGCATTGCTGAGACCAATGTTATGTAGTTTTTCCTCTATGATTTTTTTATAGTAGTTTAACAGTTTCAGGTTTTATGTTTAGTTCTTTAATTCATCTTATGTTGATTTTTGTATATGGTGTAAGAAAAGGGTCCAATTTCATTTTTCTTTTTCCCAAAACCATTTATTAAAGACACTTTCTTTTTCCCATTCTATATTCCTGCTACTTTTGTCCAATATCAGTTGACTGTAAATGCATGGGCTCATTTTTGGGCTATCAATTCTGTTCCATTGGTCAGTGTGGGTCTATTTTTATGCCAGTATCATGCTGTTTTAATTATTATTGTTTTGTAGTATAGTTTGAAATGAGGTCATGTGATGCCTCCAGCTTTTTATTTTTGTCATTGTTCTGTTTTTATTTATGATTGTCTTGGCTATTCATGGCTTTTTGTAATTCCATGTAAATTTTAAGATTGTTTTTCCCATATATATGAAAAATGACATTGGTATATTGATAGGTTTTGCATTGAATCCATAGATTGATTTGGGTAGTCAATTTGGTAGTTAAAATAGAATGTTTTCACAATATTAATTCTTCCAGTTCATGAACACAGGATATCTTTCCATTTGCCTGTGCTTTCTTCAGTTTCTGTTATTAATATTTACAGTTTTTGGCATAAGAGTTTTCACTTCCTTTGTTAAATTTATTCATAACTTTTTTATTTCATTAAAGCTACTGTAAGTGGGATTGTTCTCTGGATTTCTTTCTGGGAAAGTTTGTTAGTGTAGAAAAATGCTACTAATTTTTATGTGTTGATTTTGTATATTGCAACATTACTGAATTTGCTCATCAGTTCTAACAGATTTTTGGTGAAGTGTTTAGGGTTTCCTATTATATTAGTTCATTTTGAGTTGCTATATAGGAATACCTGAGACTGGGTAATTTATAAAGAAAATATGTTTATTTTGACTCACAGTTCTGCAGACTGTACAAGAAGCATGGTGCCAACATCTGCTTATGGTGAAGGCCTTAAGAAGTTTGCAATCATGGCAGAAGGTGAAGGGGGAAAAGGCATGTTACATGGCAAGATAGAAAGCAAGAAAGATGCCAGGCTCTTTTAAACAACCAGTTCCCACGTTAACTAATAGAGCAAGAACTCATTCATTACTCTGGGGAGGACACTAAGCCATTCATGAAGGATTTGGCCCCATGACCCAAACACCTCCCACTGAGCTCCATCTTTAACATTGGGGATCACATTTCAACATAACATTTGGAGGGGACAAACATCCAAACTACATCATCTATATATATAATATTTTGTTGTCAGCAACAGTGACAGTTTTTTTCTTTCCTATTTGGATGCCTTTTAATTCTTTGTTTTGCTTTATTGCTCTGGCAAGGAGTTCCAATGCTATTAATATGTTGAATAGAAGTGATAAGAGTGGGCATCCTGATCTTATTACTAATTTGAGAGAGGAAAGGGTTCCAATTTGTCACCATTGAGTATAATGTTAGCTTTGGGTTTATTATGTATGGTCTTTATTGTGTTGATGTGAATTCCTTCTATATCTAGTTTGTTGAGTGTTTTAAATTCTGAAATAGTGCTGCATTTTGTGTAATGCTTGTTTTGCATCTAATGAGATAATCATATAATTTATGTCCTTGATTCTGTTAATGTAATGTGCCACACTATTGATTTGCAAATGTTGAAACATTCTTGCATCATGGGAATAAATCCCATGTGCTCATGGTGCATAATTTTTAATGTGCTTTTGAGTTTGTTTTCTGGCGTTGAATATGTCCTCCAAATTTCAGGTGTCAGAAATTTAATCCCCAAATGTTTGTGGTATTTGGAGGTGGGATCTTTGGGAAGTAATTAGAATTAGATAAAGTCATCAGGGTGGAGGCCCCAAAATGGGAATGATGGTTTTATCAGAAGAGAAAAAGATATCTGAGCTGAGATTCTCTTGCCCCTTTGTCATATGATGCCTTACACCATGTTATGACATAGCAAGAAGGCCTTCACCACATGTGGCCCCTCGAACTTGGATTTCCCAATCTCCAGAAATGTAAAAAATAAATTTATTGTGATATTCTTTTCTGGCTTGGTATTAAGGTAATGCTGGACTTGTAAAAAGCATTTGGAAGTATTTCTTTCTCTTTGAGTTTTTGAACAAGTTTGTCAAGAATTGGTATTAGTTCTTTTTCAAATACTTGGCAGAATTTTGAAGTGAGGCCATCAGGTCCTAGGCTTTTCTTTGATGGGTACACTTTTTATTTTTGATTCAATATCCCTACTCATTATTGGTCTATTCAGATTTTCTATTTCTTCATGATTCAGTCTTGTTAGTTTGTATGTGTCTAAGAATTTATCCATTTCCTGGCTATCCAATTTCTTGACATATAGCTGTTCATAACAGTCTCTTCTAATTTTTTTGTATATCTATGGTGTCAGCCATGTCTCCACTTTCATTTGTGGTTTGATTTGATCTTTTCTGGTTTTTTCTTGGTTAATCTGGATAAAGGTTCGTTGACTTTATTTACATTTTCAGAAATCAACTCTTAATTGTGTTGATCTTTTTTTTTTTTCAGCCTCTTGTTAGTTTATTTATTTCTACTCTGATTTTTTTTTTTTTTTTTTTTTTTTTTTTTGAGACAAAGTCTCACTCTATCACCCAAGCTGGAGTGCTGCTAATTTTCGTATTTTTTAGTAGAGATGGGGTTTCACCTTGTTGGTCAGGCTGGTCTCGAACTCCTGACCTTATGATCTGCCTGCCTCGGCCTCCCAAAGTGCTGGGATTACAGGGATGAGCCACCGCACCCAGCCCTTTTTTTTTTTTTTTTTTGACAAAATCTCGCTCCATCACTCAGGCTGGAGTGCAGTGGTGCAATCTAGGCTCACTGCAACCTCTGCCTCCCGGGTTCAAGTGATTCTCCTGCCTCAGCCTCTTGAGTAGCTGGGACTACAGGTGTGTGCCACCACTCCCGGCTAATTTTTGTATTTTTAGTAGCTACGGGGTTTCACTATGTTGGCCAGGCTGATCTCGAACTCCTGACCTCAGGTGATCCACCTGCCTCGGCCTCCCAAAGTGCTGGGATTACAGGTGTGAGCCACCGCACCTGGCTTCTGCTCTGATCTTTACTGTTTCTTTCCGTCTGCTAACACTGGATTTAATGGGGTTTTTGTTTGTTTGTTTCTAAATCTTTGAGGTGTAACATTGTTTGTGATCTTTCTATTTTTGGTGTAGGCATTTATTGTTACAAACTTTCATCATAAAATTTGTTTTGCTGCGTGCCACAAGTATTAGTATGTTTCCATTTTCATTTGTTTCAAGATTTTTAAAAATTTCCTTTTTAATTTCTTCGTTGACTTGTTAGTTGTTCAGGAGCATATTGTTTAATTTCCATGTATTTGAGTATATCCTGAAATTCCTCCTGTTATTGATTTCTATTTTCATACTATTGTGGTCAAAATGATACCTGATATTATTTCAATCTTCTTAAATTTGCTAAGACTCATTTTGTGGCCTAACACATGATCTGTCCTGGAGAGTGTTCCTTGTGCACTTGAGAAGAATGAGTATTGTGTTGTTTTTTAATGGCACATTCTGTATATGTCTATGGGCTCCATTTGGTCTAAATGTTACTAAAGCACAATGTTTCCTTTTTGATTTTCTGTCTGAATAATCTGTCCAATACTGAAAATAGGGTATTGCCGTCCCCCATGATTATCGTATTGCAATCTATCTCTCCCTTCCGAGCCTTTAATATTTGATTAAAATATTTAGGTGCTTCATTGTAAGGTGCATATATAGTTACAATTATATCCTTTTAATGAATTGACCTTTTTATCATTATATAATGTCCTTCTTTGTCTCTATACTTTTTGACTTAAAGTCTGTTTTTTCTAATATAACTATCACTATTCCTGCTTTCATTTGAATTTCATTTGTGTGGAATAGCTTTTTCTTTCCCATCACTTTCAGTATATATATGTCCTTAAAGATAAAGTGGCTTTTATAGGGAACATACAGTTGGGTCTTATTTTATTATCAATTCATTCACTCTATATCTTTTGATTAGAGAATTTGGTCCATTTTTACTCAAGATAATTATTGATAGGTAAGAACTTACCACTGTAATTTTGTTAATTGTTTTTTGGTTGTTTTGCACATACTTTGTTTCTTTCTTCTCTTGCTGATTTCTGTTTTATGGTTTGACGATTTTCTGAAGTGGTACTTTGGAATTACTTTTACTTTTGTTTTGTGCATCTCCTACAGAGTTTTGAGTTTTTTGTTTATTATGAAGCATAAATAGAACACCTTACATTTATAACAATTTGTTTCAAGCTGATAACATGTTAACTTTGACTGCATACAGTAACACTACACTTTTACTCACTCCCCACATTTTAAGGTTTCATGTCTGAATTTATGTTATTTTGCAATATGCATATCTTGAAAATTCATTTTAGCTATAGTTGTTTTTAGCAATTTTGTCCTTTTATGCTTGTACTAGGGATAACATTACTTTACATACTACCATTACAGTCTTAGAGTATTATAAATATCACTGTGTATTAGTTATACCACTAGGTTTTATGCGTTGGTAAGTTTTCTGCTATTAATTAACAGCCTTTTTTTTTTTTCTAGTTTAAATAACTCTCTTGTAGCAATTCCTGTAAAGCATCCACCATCCAGTGCTGATGAACTTCCTTAGATTTTGTTTGTATGGGAACATTTTTATTTCTCCCTTATTTCTGAAGGGAAGATTTGATGCATAAAGTATTATTGGTTGGCAGGTTTCTTCCCTTTGACACTTGAATATATCATCTTACTATCTCAAGAAGTCCACTAATAGTCATATTGTGACACCTTTGTGTGTAATGCATATTTTATCTCTTGCTGCTCTCAAGATGTTTTCATTGTCTTTGATTTTTGATGGTTTGCATATAGTATGTTTTGATGAACTCCCCTTCGTTTGAATTTAATTGGTGACTTCTGCAATACTTGTACCTGGATGTTGACCTCCTTCCCCAGAATGGGAAAGTGTTCACCAATTATTTCTCTAATATTTTTTTTCTAGCCCTGTATCTCTTTCTTCTTTTTCTGCAGTGCCAATTATGCAATAGGTTAGGTCTGTTGATGATGTCCCATAATTCCTGTGGGCTTTCTTCATCCTTTATTCTTTCTACTTCCCTGATTGAGTAATTTCAAGTGTTTGTCCTTGAGTTCACTGATCCTTCCACCAACTTGATCTAGCTGGCTGTAGACACTTTGCATTGCCTTTTTTAGTTTAGTCATGTCATTATTTATCTCTAGCACTTCTATTTGTTTTTAATTGTTTCTGTTTCTTTGTCAAACTTCTCTTGTTCATGTATTGATCTCCAAATTTCACTTACTATTCATATATTCTTGGAGTTCACTGAGATTTTTAAGAGGAATATTCTGAATTCTTTTTCTATAATTTCGTAAATTTCCCTTTTTTTTTTTTAATTTATTTATTATTATTATACTTTAAGTTGTAGGGTACATGTGCATAACGTGCAGGTTTGTTACATATGTATACTTGTGCCATGTTGGTCTGCTGCACCCATCAACTCGTCATTTACATCAGGTATAACTCCCAATGCAATCCCTCCCCCC
>NC_037689.1:81198771-81219820 GCF_003255815.1 Theropithecus gelada | reverse complement strand
CAGCAGCTGACCAGCACCGATCGTCCGGCACTCCCCAGTGAGATGAACCCAGTACCTCAGTTGAAAATGCAGAAATCACCGGTCTTCTGTGTCGCTCGCGCTGGGAGTTGGAGACTGGAGCTGTTCCTATTCGGCCATCTTGCTCCGCCCCTAAATTTCCCTTTTTTAGTGTCCATTTTTGGAACGTTGTTCGTTTCTTTCAGAGGTTTCTCGATTTTCTGAATCTTTGTATTGTGCCCTTGTATGGGTGTATTTGTTGAGACAGACATCTTTTCTGGTTTTTACAGTTCTTTGGCAAGGATAGACATTCACTTGTTAGTCTAGGCTATGGCTCTGGATGGGCCAGCTGATGATGACCTGGGGCATACAGAGCTTGCTTTCAGGTTCTTTAGATGTTTGGGTTGCTGCTGACTTTTCTCTGAATTCATATGGGGCAGCTGGCTACACTCTGCTATCCAGCAAGACCGTTAGCTAACATCTGCTACCAGGTTGAGCTGGTGTAAGGGCATTGCAATCTCCTGATTCAGAATAGACTACAGCATGTATTCCCTGGACGGAAGATACTGCCATTTGGGTTCAGCAGTTGAGAGTTGCCAAGAGGCACCACAGTTAAGTTGATTGGAATAAATAGACCAAGTGCCATGTGCAGTAGAAATGCACAGTTGAAATTTGCCTCTCTCCTTGGGTGGGGTCTGGGAGTGAGCTTTGAGGTGCAGGGATTAAACTCCAGGGTGTGGCAGAATTAATACATGCTTATTGTTGGAATTCACTGCAGTGGTTCTCCCTCCCTGGGTGGGTCTAGTGGTAAAGTTTGAGGTCAAGAGGAGCCCTGATTAAACTCTCAGTTGTGCAGAACTTGTGCCCGCTTCTTGTCAAAAGTCATCTCCCTCCCTAAGTGGGGTCTGGAGATGAGCTGTGAGGCTGTGGACGAATGATGATTAAGCTCTTGGGTGTCAGAAATCTAGTGGCTGCTTGTTGTGAAAATTTGTTATGGGGGTCTTCTTCCTAAGAGTGAGCCTGGGGTAGGGTCTGAGGCTGGACCTGGAGGCTGGCCATCTTGGAATTCAAGCAAGATAGTACTTTCCACTTTTTCTGGGAGTGACCAGCTTAACATTGTGAGTGAGATATACTGTAGCAAATACTGTAATTGAGTGTCACTGCTGGCAGGTACACTGAGCTTTCATCAAAATCTGTATGCTATTTTTGTGGGTCCTTCCTTTTCCTTTGTTTTTTCTATCTGGCCCCAGGGGGTCTATTCATATAGTTTCTCCCTACAAATGCAGTGAGCCTCCTGGGAAGCATCAGAGAATGCTAGGGAAGCTGGATATCTGCCTCCCCAAAACTCTTTTCCCACTGTAGACTGCCATGGGGAATCCTCTCTATGTGGCACAGAGCCAACTTGGGGTAAAGGAAGTGGTGATGTAGTCAAACAAAGCCATTTTGCCTACATATTTAATGCAGGTTTCTATTCTCTTCCATGGAATGTGCAGGTGACTCGGGCTTATTTCCACATTTTGAGATTTTCAATAAGGTGTTTTTGTCTGTGGATAGTTCTAGTTGGTCATTTGGTTGAAGGGGGGAGGAAAGTCTGGAAACTTCTATTCCTTCTGACATCTCCTTCCAAAAAAGGAGAGTTATTGCTTAATGAATTTACAGTTTTGGTTCGTGGTGCTGAAAATTTTTGGCAATAAATAGTGGTGATGGTGACATAACATTGTGAATGTAATTAATGCCATGGAATTGTACACTTTGAAAATGGTTGAAATGGCAAAATTTATTCTATATATATTACCATAATTTTTTAAGTAAACAGGAAATACCTGCAACACTCATTAAAAATGATATAAAAATAGATACACTCAAAATCACTACAGATAAATCACAATGGAATTCTAAAAAATGTTTAAGTAATCCAGAGGAAGGCAGAAAAAGAAAACAGAGAACAAACAGAATGAAAGAAAGGCAAAAGCATAATGACAGACAAAAACACTAACAAGTAAAAATTGTGAAATAGAAATAATCTAAATATGCCAATTAGAATACAAAGATTGGCGGTGTAATAAAACCTTGACCCAATCTATGTTATCTGGAAGAAACTCACCTTAAGTATAATCATATAGACAGGTTTTAAATAAAATAATAGAAAAGATACATGGTACAAACATTAATCATAGGAAAGCAAGAGTGGCTGTATTAATATCAGATCAAGTACACGTAAGAGCAAAAAAAAATTACGAGAGAGAGGAAGGCACACTATGTTTTGGTAGAAAGGTCAGTTCACCAGAAGATATAGCAATCCTAAATGTGTATGGAGTAAACGTCAAAGCTGCAAATAGATAAAGCAAAAAATGATAGAACTAAAAAAAGAAGTAGAGAAACCCACAATTTTAGTTAACTCCCCTCTCTCAGCAATTGAGGGAAGATCTAGAAAGAAAATCAGTAATCATGTAGAAGAAATCAACAATGCCATCAAACAGCATGATCTAATCAACTTTTACAGAACACTGCAGATAACAACAGCAGAATGCATTCAGTTCAAATGCCAGTGTTACTTATATCAAGATATACAATATTTTGGGCCAGAAAACAAACCTCAACAAATTTTAATAATGAAAATCATACAGAGTATGTTCTTGGACCACAATGGAATCAAACTAAAAGTTCATAACAGAAAGGTAGCAGAAAAAGCACCAAGCACTTGGAAAGTAAACAACAGTTTCCATATAATCCAGAAGTCAAAAGGGACATGTGAAGAGAAATTTGACAAAGAAACTATTGAACTGAATGAAAATAATAATAAATCACATCAAAGCTGTGGGAAGCACTAAAGCAATAAATTAGAAGAAAATTTATAGGATTAAATGCACACATTAGAAAACATACAATTTCTGATGGTTACTAAAAAGGGCTTTGAGATGATTGATTAGAGGCATCTGTTACCTCCTTCGTGAAGAAAACCAAAATAGCAAGTAGATAATCACACTTTGAATAGATCGTCTAAGAGAGAACACTGGCATTCAACAGAGAAGTAAGGAAAACACCTAAGTCAAGGAAGAAATAAAAAGAGAGGCAGCTTGCTTCTCTGGGATGGGCAGGGATCCTGAAGTGGCTCTCCAATATGGGGAAAGGGCAAGTGAGAGAACCCCACTGTTCAAATTCCCACCACAGATTCCTGTAATCCTAGCCACAGGAGAGTCCGTTGACCCTTGCAGGTTCTGAGATAAAATAGAGAGCTGCCTAGAGACCCCATGATGGCATTTCTACATAGAAGGAGCTCATGCTGAGTCCCAAACACCACCTGAGCCCTAAGCAGATATAGTACGGCATCATTTTGTGAGCCTAGGCCCCACATGGCTGCATCAGGCCCTGAGGCCCAGCAGCCCCTGTATCTCCATATCCCTGAAGCCCATTAACGTCCCCCACCCACAGACACTGCTAGTGCTGGCTGCTGCCGCCAAGGCCAAAGCATGAGCCATTGGCAGTGACACTGCTGCTCCCAGTAGCAGAAGTGCTGCACATTTACATGTGCCCTGAAAACAGGCTACCGCATTTGAGGCTGAGGTGTGTCCTTGCTAGCCACCTGCCTATGGATGCTGCCACTAAACAGGAACCCCAGCCTCCCTAGTAGCAGGGCTGCAGTACAGCTGCTGCTGCCCCCACCAAAGAACTATTCTGGGGGCCTGAAGATTATGCCATCTCTACCTGCCAAAGCACATACCTGCATTCACCAACAGGAAGGCTTAGTTCAGGCCTTCCCAGCTTAGCTATGACCTCTGTAGTTCCAGAGCACATTATCCTGGGGGGCTGGGGATTGCCATACCACATCCACCATCACTGGTATCTAAGCGCTGCTCCTAGGGACATTAGGATGAGCCCGCCAAAACTGCCTCTACCACCTCTGAAGGAATCCACTCACTTCTGGCTCCTAATGACCTAAGGACTGGCCTGACTAGATCAAGCAGAAGAAAGAATTTTTGAATATAAAGACAGGTCTACTGAAATAACCCATTCAGACAAAAATTCTTTTAAAAAGGTAAAAAAGAATAAACAAAGCCTATGTTATATATGGGACACCATTAGGTGAGCAAACACTCAAATTTTTGATATCCCAGAAGATGAAGAGGAAAGGAGAGGGGTAGAAAATCTGTTTAATGTAATAATAGTAAAAAAATTTTCCCCTTCTAGCAAGTGATTTAGACATGTAGATACAGGAGGTTCAGAGATTCTGAAAAAATACAATTAAAAAAGATCTCCTCCATGGCACATTATAGTCAAAACATAAAAAGCCAGTCACAAAGGGAGAACTCTAAAAACAGCAAGAGAGAAGTGTCTAGTCACTTATAAGGGATTCCCCACCAGACTAACAGGAGATTTCTTAGCAGAAACATATAGACCAGGAAAAAATGGGATCATATGGTCAAAGTGCTGATAACTCTCCAAGATGGGCAGCTAGAGGTAGCCAGGAGGAACATCTCCCACTGAAGTACCAGGACATCAGGAAGACTGGTGTACTTCTAGCAGATCTTCAAGAGGGAAGGCATTGAGAGCAGATGGAGGAAGACATAGATGATGGGCTGAAGCCGGGGGAAGCTGGGAACCCTGCACCGGGCTACCATGCACCAGGAGTCACACCTGGCCCATAACGACTCCTATGGAAGGGATGAGTTGAGCAGGCAAGGACCCATCCAATCTTGTCACAAACCTCCTGAATCTCAGCAGGTGGAGACCCCTTGACCACCATGGACACGAGTTGTCAGAGGGAGCTGCTTAGAGAAGTGGTAGGGGCAGAACTCTAGCCAGTGTGGAGCCCAAAGGATTTGGTGTGGGAACATCTGTAGTGGAGCATAGCTCCTGTGATAGCAGATGGTGCCAAACCAGTAGAGTGCTCTAGCAGAGGGGACCCACAGTCAAGCACCAGCCTACCCAAGCCCTTCCCCCACTGTGGCCTCCCTCATACCACCTTGCCGTTGTGCACTCGCCCAGGGTGAATAAAGAGCCACTAAGACGACTAACACTCCAGCTGTGCAACAACACCACCATCTCTTTCCAGAAAGTTTTCAAACTGAAACTGCTCTCATTAGGGAATAACTCCCATTTCCTCTCCTCTCAGATGCTGGCAAACACAAATCAACTGTCTGTCTTTATGAATTTGACTACGCTAGGTACCTCACATAAGTGGAACCATATAGTATTTGCCCTGTTTATGACTAGTTGATTTTACTTAACACAGTGTGCTCATAATTGATCCATGTTATATAGCATGTGTCAAAGTTCCTTCCTTTTTACAACTGGATAATATTCCAATGTAATATATACCATATTTTGTTTATCCATTCATTTATCAATGAATACTTGGAATGTTTTCATCTTTTATTAACTATGAATAATGCCGCAGTGAATACTGGTGCACAAGTGTCTGTTTGGGTTACTGTTTTTAAATATTTTGGGTATATAGCCAGAAGCAGACTTGCTGGATCATACAGTAATTATATTTTTAATACTTTGAGGAACTGTGAAACTATTCTACATAGTTACTGTACCATTGTACATTCCCGCTATCAATGGATAAGTGTTCCAATTTCTCCTCATTCTTGTCAGCACTTGTTATTCTCTCTTTCCATCTTCTCTCTCTCTGTCTCTCTCTGTGTGTGTGTGTGTGTGTGTGTGTGTGTGTGTGAGATAATTGCTATCCTAATGGATGTGAACTGAAATTTCATTGTGACTTTGGTTGGCATTTACCTAATAATTAGTGATGTTTAGCAACTTTTTATATGCTTATTGGCCATTTGTGTGCCTTTGCAGGAATGTTTATTTCAATCCTTTACCCATTTTAAAAATTGGATTATGTCTCTTTTTTTCTTTTGCTGGTTTTTGTTGAGTTGTAAGAGTTCCTTATATAGTCTTCATACTACATTTTATCAGATATATGATTTGCAAATATTTCCGTCCACTCTGTGGGTTTCACCACATTGCTGGTATCACTTGATGAATAATTTTTTTTTAATTTTAATGTGACGCTTATCTATTTTTTTTTTTTTTTTTTTGCTGCCTGTGCTTTTGGTATCATAGCCAAGAAATTACTGCCAAATCCAATGTTATGAAGCTTTTATATTTTCTTCTAAGAGTTTTATAGTTTCTGCTTTTACATTTACGTTACTAATCCATTTTGAGTTGATTTTTGTACATGGTTTAAGGTAAGAATCCAACTTCATTGTTTAGTATGTGAATATTCAGTTTTTCAAACACCATTTTCTGGAAAGACTGTACTCCCTATATCAAATGGTCTTGACACCCTTGTCAAAAATTATTAGATCTTATATGCAAGAATTTCTTTCTGAGATCTCTATTCTGTGCTATTGGTGTATATGTCTGTCTTTATGCCAATACTATAATATTTTGTTTATTGTAGCACCGTATTAAGTTTTGAAATTAGGACTTGTGACATTTCCCACTGTTTTCTTCTCAGAATTGTTCTGGTATTTCCATAGTAAGTTTTAGGATGGATTTTTTTTTTTTATTTGTACAAACGATGTTGATGGGATTTTGATAAAATTGTACTGAATCTGTGGATTAATTTGGCTGGTATTGACATCTTAACCATATCAAGTCTTATGATATTCATAAACACAGAATATCATTTCATTAATTGTTTTCTTCTTTAATTTATTTCAAAGATTTTTTTTTTTTTTACTTTTCAATGTACGCTTTTTTCCTTATCAGTTAAGTTCATCCCTAAGTAGTTTATTCTTTTGTATACTATAAATGAAATTACTTTTTAAATTTCCCTTTAGTTTATTTACTCTACGTGTATAGAAACACAACTGATTGTGTGTTGATTGTATATCCTTTAAGTTTGCTGAAATTGTTATTGATTATGATACTTTTTGGTGGAATCTTTAGTGTTACTTAGATATAAGATCATGTAACCTGTGAACAGATTTTTTTTCCTTTCAAATTTAGACACCCTTTTTTCCTTCCTGCCTTTCTTCCTTCCTTTCTTCTTTCCTTTTCTCCTCCTCATCCTCCTTCTTCTCTTTTCAACAAACTGCTCAAGCTAGAACTCCCATTACTGTGTTGAATAGAAGTGGCGAGAATGAGCATCCTTATATTATTCCAGATGTTGGATAAAAGGTTTCAGTTTTTCATCATTGAGTATGATGCTCACTTTTTTTAATACATCACTTTTATTATGTTGTGGTAATTTTCTTCTATTTTTAATTTGTGGAATGTTTTTATTGCAAGAGGTGTTAATTTTGGCTCATGCTTTTTCCGCATTGTATTTGTCCATTCTCTCACTAATGAAGAAATACCTGATAATGGAAAATTTACAAAGAAAAGAGGTTTAATGGCTCACAGTTCCATAGGCTGTACAGGAAGCATGGCAGCATCTGCTTGGCTTAGATCATGGTGGAAGACAAAGGGGAAGCCAGCACTTCACATGGCCAAAGCAGGAGGAAGGGTGGAGGGGGTACTACACAATTTTAAATAACCATATCTCACTACAACTCTGTCACAAGAATAGCACCAAAGGTGTGGTTCTAAACCATTCATGAAAAATCTACCTCTATGATCCAATCAACTTCCACCAGGCCCCACCTCCAACATTGGGTATTACAATTCAGTATGAGATTTGGGCAGGACACAGATCCAAACCACCATGATGTATCAGTTGAGATAATCGTGTAGCTTTTGTTTTTATTCTGGTAATATGGTGTATTGCGTTTGTCGATTTTTGTATGTTGAATAGTTCTTGCATTCCAGTAATAAATCCCACTTGTTCCTGGTGTATAACCTTTTTAATGTGCTGTTGAATTCAGTTTGCAAGTATTTTCTTAAGGATTTTTGCATCAATGTTCATCATGGACATTGGTGTGTAATTTTCTTTTCTTGCAGTGTTTTTGACTTGGTATCAAGGTAATGCTGGTTTTGTAGAATTAATTTGGAAGTGTTTCTTCCTCTTCAATTCTTTGGAAGAGTTTGAGAAGAATCGGTCTTAATTCTTCTTTAAATGTTTGACAGAATTCTCCAGTGAAGACATCTGGGATTTTCTGTTGGGGGTGGGGTTTTGATTACTGATTCAATCTCTGTTAATTTTAGGTCATTTCATATTTTCTATTTCTTCATCATTTAGTCTTGATAGGTTGTGTTTTTAGGATTTTTTTCATGTACCTAGGTTATCCATTTTTGGTATACAATTTTCATAGTATTTTCTTATAATCCTTTTAAATTCTATAAAATTGGTAATAATATCCTCTTCATTTCATATTTTAGTCATCAGTGACTTCCCTTTTTTCATCAATTTGACAAAAATCTTGTCCATTTTTATGATCTTTTCTAAGATCCAATTCTTGATTTTGTTTAACGACTATTTTTTTCTGTTCTCTATTCTATTTATCTCTGCTATACTTGTCTCATTTCCTTCCTTTTTCTTGCTTTGGGTTTATTTCATTCTTCTTCAAATTGCTTACGGTGGAGATTGTGGTTGTTGATTTTAGATTGTGATGGTTAATTTTAAATGTCAATCTGACTGGGCTAAAGGATGCCCAGATAACTGACAAAAAATTATTTCGGAGTGTGTTTGTGGGGATGTCTCCAGAAGAGATAAGCATTTAAATTAATAGAATGAGTAAAGAAGATTGCTCTCATTAGTGTGGGCAGGCATCATCCAGTTCACTGAGGGCTCAGATAGAACAAAAAGGTGGATAAAGGGTGAATTTTCCCTTGCTTCTTGATCTGGGATATTTATCTTCTCCTGCCCTCCTATGCTGGTGCTCTTGGTTCTCAGCCCTTTGGACTCTGGGATTTACACCAGCAGTCCCTCTGCTTCTCAGGTCTTGAGACTTGGACTGAATTACATCACTGGCAGCCTTGGTTCTCCAGCTTGCAGATGGCAGATAGTGGGATTTCTCAGCATCCGTAATCACACGATCCAGTTCCCATAGTATACATTTCCTATTCATTCTATGTCTTGGGAGAATCATGACTAATAACAATTTTTGGTACTGAGAGTTGTTCTAGAAAACAGAATTTTTAGGATAAAATTTCTGAATTTTTTTCTAGGGTTTCTGGAATTGGTTGTCTAATCCAATGAGATTTAAAAACACTAATGACTATTCCTAGTAATAAAGGGAGCACTGATAGTCTGTGACACGAACTGTTTATAGAGATACACAAAGTATTTGCACTGAATTCACCTAATCAACCACTTGTAAGAAGCAAGGAGCTAAGTTACTCTGTATATGGTACTTTTAAACGCATTCAGAAAACTAAGGAATATACTAATGTTAGTTGGTTGCTCCTAATATTACTGGACAAAGTAATGAAAAGAAGATGAGCTCAAGGATTTGAATTCTCAGCTCAAGCACCACATAAATGACATAAGTTCTTCTAGGTGTGCTCTTAACAACTAGAGCTATAAGGTTGAAACTGCTGAAATCGAATGCACAACCTCATCCTGCCATTGGCTGAATTACAATGCAAGTTGAGCTCCCAGTCTTGCAGAGTGTCTAGTGTTAGCTCACATACCCTTCTGTTTGCTATGCCTGATACCAGCCGGTACTTCTCAGTTGTGGGTCTCTGTAGTACTTTCTTTAGCATTCCTGTAGATTCAGACAGCCAATACATATTTGCCTTCACTTGTAAAGAAAAATATACCTGGAGTGTGGTGCTCTGAGGATATTCAGGGAGCCCCACTTATTTTTCCCAAGTATTAAAAGCTGATTTAGAGAATTTAAGAATTCCCCAGGGCTCGACATTCAATCAATATGTAGATGATGTTCTTTGCTCAGACACACTCTCTTCTTCTCAGGATGATAGTCTATACTTACTCAATTAGCTAATAAGGGGCACAAAGTGTCCAAAGACAAACTCCAGCTATGCTTGCCCCAAGTTAAGTATTTGGGGCACAGTATCTCAGTGGAGGGATTCAGCATTACCCCTAATAGAGACAGGAATTTAGCTTTCCTAATGCCCATCACAAAGAAACAACTTAGAGAGTTTTGGGGACTGGCCAACTATTGTAGAAACTGGATACCAAATTTCTCCCTAATAGCTCAACCTCTGTATACATACCTAAAAAATGAACAGCCTGATCCCACCATGTGGGGTCCAGATGAACAATATGTCATACAATGAATAAACTAAACCCTAACAAATACTCCAGCCATAGGGCACCCTAATTACAAGTTACCTTTCTCCCTCTTCATATTGGGTACTAACTCAGAAACATGCTAATCATCGAAGACCTATAGGATGCTATAGCCAACAGCCAAGCCCAGTGGCTCAAGGGCTGCCTCCCAGTATGTGAGACATCTCAGCCACTACCCTTCTGTACAAGTCTGTTGAATAAATAATTATGGGTTCCTTTATTGCCATGCTTGCACCACATTCTCTTGAAACCCTTCTAAACTCTCACCGTGCTCAATACCTGTCTGTCAATAGGTTAAGATCCTATGAAGTTTTACTTACTTCATCTTCAAATATTACCATTTTTCCTTCTAACAATCTTAACCTGACTACTACATTACCAGGTCCTTCTGATGATACCCCTCATGAATGTATTCTCACAGCTGACCAATTTCTCACCTCCAGGATGGACCTACAATAGATGCCACTGAATATGCTGAGATAGAGTGGTTTACAGATAGGTCTTACTTAAGATGGGAGGATGGTAGTTTTAGAGAGGAAAGTGCCATGGTTTTCTCGTTAGAGGTCATTGAAGTCAGTCCTCTTCCCAAAGCCAGATTAACTCAAGTGGCTGAATCGATTGCCCTGACCTGAGGTTGTCAATTGAATTACAAAAGAAAGGACTATGAATATATACACTGATAGTCACTATACTTTTGTGGTTGCCCATGACTTTAGGATGCTATGGAAGGAGAGAGGATCTTTAACCTACTTAGGACAACCCATAAAAATGGAAAAGTGTAAGAGCTGTTAGCAACAATTCTAAAATCAAAACTTTTCATGATTGTGAAAGTTCCAGGTCACTCTAAGTTGGACACCACTGAAAGTCGGAGTAACCAATTTATAGGCACTACAGCTAAAAGAGCAGCATTTGAGCCACCCAGCCCAGATCCACAGAATGGCCATAAAACCTGAGTCACTTAAAATCATGTTTAAAAAGTCCCAAGGCGTAGCCCCACCAAAAGAAAAATCTACTTGGAAACAAAAAGGAGGATACTTTTATCCTGAAACTGAAATATGATATGGACATAATTAATACTAAACCCATTATTTCAATAGGATGTCAGGTGCCCCTTATGGAGCATATTCATAATCTGACACATTGGAATTCACATAAAATAATATCCTGGTGTAAAAAATATTACTGGAAACTGTCCTTCATGGTGGCAGAAAAGGTTTATTTTCAGCATGTTGTTTGTTCAAAACATAACCCAGGGAACCCCCTCCAAAAGGCCCATGGTCATTTTCTCCTTGCAGCTGGACCTTTTGATACATGGAAATTTAATTTTATCCATCTGACATCATGTCAATGTTACAACTATGTTTTTGTAATAATCTGCATATTTTCCCAATGGGTTGTGGCTTTTCTTTGCAGGCAATGGACTGAAATGGCAGTTGGAAAAATCCTATTCAAGAAAAGTATTTCACTATTGGGAGTCCCCTCTGAACTTCATAGTGATAAAGGAACTCATTTTACTGACCAGGTTAATAAAATATTTTCAAAACTTCTCCCATATGTTAATATTTTCATTGTGCCTACCACCCCTAGTCCTCAGGGCTAATGGAATGGACCAATGGAATAATTAAAATACAATTGGCTAAGTTCCTAGAGTTGTTTCACTTCCCCTGGCCAAAAGCACTCCCCCTGGTACTATTTACATTGTGATCTATCCCTTATGGAAAACATCATCTATCCCCTCATGACATTATAACTGGAAGGCCCATGTATATGGGAACTAAAGTAAACGACCCAACTGTTCTCAGGGGAGATATACTACAATATTGTAAAGACTTATTTCCCATTGTATTAGCCTGGTTTCTCTAACAGGACAGAACTAATAAGATAGAGGTATATATAAAGGGGAGTTTATTAAGGAATATTAACTCACATGATCACAAGGTGAAGTCCCACAATAGGCCATCTGAAAGCTGAAGAGCAAGGAAGCCAGTCCGAGTCCCAAAACCTCAGAAAGAGGGAAGCCAACAGTGCAGTCTGTGGCCAAAGGCCCAAGAGCCCCTGGCAAACTGCTTGTGTAGGTCCAAGAGTCCAAAAGCTAAAGAACTTGGAGTCCAATGTTCAAGGGCAGGAAGCATTCAGCAAGGGAGAAACATGAGGCCAGAAGACTCTGAATGTCTGCTCTTCCACCCTCTCCTGCCTGCTTTGTTCTGGCCATGCTGGCAGCTGATTGGACGGTGTCTACCCAGATTGAGAGTGGGTCTGCCTCTCCCAGTCCACCGAGTCAAATGTTAATGTCCTTTGGCAACACCCTCACAGACACCCAGGAACAATACTTTGCATCCTTCAATCCAATCAAGTTGATACTCAATATTAATTATCACAAGTCCACCCCTTGTTAAGTTGAACCCATGCAATCTCCTGAAATCATGCATAATCTTCAAATAAATACATTAAAAATGTCAAAACTATGCCTAACATAATACAGCTGTCCTTTGTACAACTGGAAACACACCTAAATGCTAATACACAAAATTAACAACACTTAAATTCTGATAGGAAGTCAATAAATCTTATGTCACATGATAAAGGAAAAATAAAGGAAATTAAATGAAGGTGTTTTCTTAATATAAGTATATACATGCACAAACATGCTTGTAACAAAATAAGGAGAAAATACTCATGACTATTACAGTCCTCATTTCTGCAACTGGTTACGTGGTCATAGCTAATATTGACAACTACCTTCTTCTACCACCCATTCTGTATTACCTTTGCCTTCAGCAAGCACCTCAGCAGGTCATGGTTTTTTACTTGGTGGAGTGACTCAAACCTTCATTCCTGAAGGGTCTGGGCCATTTGTAGTCCTGCCAGGATTGGGCTGTTGTTGTTTCCCATTGACCTTAATCACAGGGCATGGTAATACTAAGAGACACCCTAAAAGATCTCATGTATTTCATACATACTCGTCCTTACTTCCACTGTGGAGTAGTAGACTGACTTCAACTTGATAGTATGGGTCAATCACTCCAACCAATACTGTAACTCCCTTCTTAGCCTGTTGACTTAAAGATAGAAGGAGCCCAAAGTGGTCAGGTGACAATCTTAACTTCCAGTTTAATGGAATCATTGTTGTGTCTCCTGGTGGCAGCATTCCTCCCCCTGGAACTATGACCTCTAGGCCAGCAGAATGTAATGTGGCAGAAAGAGGAAGCAAAAATTTTGCTAGTGGGTCACTAGGGGTGATGGTGAGTGATAGAATTTCCACCCTTTGATTCCTGAACCCATGAATCCTGGCTATGAGAGAAGCAGTAGCATATATTGGATGCTGACTCAGAGCATGTACAGCCTTCTGGAGAACTTTGCCCCAGCCCTGCAAAGTATTGTAACCTACTTGGCATTGTAATTGTGACTTCAAAAGCCATTCCACCATTCTATCAGTCCAGTACTTCAGGATGATGGGGAACATGGTAAGACCAGTGAATTCTACAAGCATGAGCCCACTGCTGCACTTCTTTAGCTATAAAGTGAGTGCCTTCGTCAGAGGCAATGTTATGTGGAATACCATGACAGTGGATAAGGCATTTCATGAGTCCACAGACGGTATTTTTGGCAGAAGCATTGAGTGCAGGGTGGATAAACTTATATCCGGAGTAAGTGTCTATTCTGGTGGAGAAAAACTGATGCCCTTTCCATGACGGAAGAGGTGCAGTATAATCAACCCACCACCAAGTAACTGGCTGATCACCACGAGGATGATGCCATATCAAGGACTCAGTGTTGGTCTCGCTGCTGGGAAATTGGGCACTCAGCAGTGGCCAGAGCCAGGTCATCCTTGGTGAGTGGAAGTCTATGTTGCTGAGCCCACGTGTAACCTCCATCCCTGCCACCATAGCCACTTTGTTCATGGACCCATTGGGTGATGAAAGGGGTAGCTGGGGAAAGAGGCTGAGTGGTGTCCACAGAACAAGTCATCCTATTCACTTGATTAAAATCCTCCTCTGCTGAGGTCACCCTTTTGTGAGCTCTCACATGAGATACAAATATCTTCACAGTTTTTGACCACTCAGAGAGGTCCATTCACATACCTCTTCCTCAAATATCTTTGTCAACAATTTTGCAATCATGCTTCTTCCAAGCCCCCAACTATCAAGCTAAACCATTGGCTACAGCCCATGAATCAGTATATAGTCGCATGCCTGACCATTTCTCTTTTCAAGAAAAGTGCACAATGAAGTGCATTGCTCAAAGTTCTGCCCACTGGGAAGATTTCACTTTACCGCTGTCCTTCAGGGATGTCCTAGAAAGGGGATGTAGTGCTACAGCTGTCCACTTCCAGGTGGTGACTGCATATCATGCAGAGCCATCTGTAAACCAGGACCCAGTCTTTTGTTCCCCTGTCAAGTGATCATAGGGAACTCCCAATGAGGACACTGGTGCAGGCTGGAGTAGAGAAGGCAGGGTGGCAGGAGTGGAGAAGATGGGCATGTGAGCCACTTCCTCATATAACTTACTTGTACCTTCAGAACTTGCTGGAGCCCGATCATATATATATCACTTCCGTTTGATAATGAAATGCTGCTGTGCATGCCCCACTTCATGGCTAGATGGGTCAGAAAGCACCCAGTTCATGATAGGCAGTTCAGGTTGCATGGTGATTTGATGACCCATGGTCAAAAATTCAGTTTATACCAAAGCCCAGTAACATGCCAAGAGCTATTTCTCAAAAGGAGAGTAGTTGTCTGCAGAAGATGCCAGAGCCTTTCTCCAAAATCTTAGAGGCTTCTGTTGTGATTCACCTATGGGGGCCTTCCAAAGTCTCCAAACAGCATCCTTATCTGCCACTGAAACCTCAAGCACCATTGGATCTGCTAGGTCATGTGGCCCAAGTCGCAGAGCAGCTTGCACAGCAGCCGAACCTGCTGCAGAGCCTTCTCCTGTTCTAGACCCCACACAAAACTGGCAACTTTTCAGGTCACTCAATAAATGGGCCACAGAAACACACCCAAATGAGGAATATGTTGCCCCCAAAATCCAAATAGGCCCAAGAGGCATTGTGCCTCTTCCTTGGTTATAGGAAGGGTCAAATGCAACAACTTATCCTTCACCTTAGAAGGAATATCTCAATAGGCCCCACATCACTGGACCCCATGAAATTTCACTGAGGCAGAAGTCCCCTAAATTTTAGTCAGATTTATTTCCCATCCCACCCACACAAATGTCTCACTAATAGGTCCAGTGTGTTTGTTACTTCTTGCTCACTGGGTCCAATCAGCATAATGTCATCAGTTTAATGGACTAGTGTGGTATCTTGTGGAAGGTAACAGCAATGGAGATATCTCCAAACAAGAGTATTGACACAAAGCTAGAGAGTTGGTATACTACTGAGTTAAGACAGTGAAGGTATATTTCTGGCCTTTCCAACTGATGGCAAATTGTTTCTGGTGGGCCTAATGGACAGGAATGGAGAAAAAGGCATTTGCCAAATCAATGGCTACATAATAGTTGACATGTCAATTTGCTTAAGCATTGAAACCACATCTGGTACAGCAACTGCAATTGGAGTCACCACTTGGTTAAGCTTACGATAATCTACTGTCATTCTCTAAGATCTATCTGTTTTCTGCATGGGCCAAATAGGGGAGTTGAATGAGGATGTGGTGGGAATCACAATCCCTACATCTTTCAAGTCCTTGATGTGGTACTGATCTCTGCAGTTCCTCCAGGGATGCAATATGGTTTTTGATTTACTATTTTTCTAGGTAGAGGCAGCTCTAATGGCTTCCATTTGGCTTTTCCCACCATTATACCCCTCACTCTGCCAATCAGGGAGCCAATGTGGGAGTTCTGCCAGCTGCTAAGTATATCTATGCTGATTTTACATTCTGGCACTGGGAAAATGACCACAGGACGAGTCCAAGGACCCACTGGATTCACTGTAAGTTGTATATGAGCAAAAACTCCATCAATTACCTGGCCTCCATAAGCCCCTACTTTAATTGGAGGACCACAATGACGTTTCCATCCTTTGGAGTCAACGTCAGGTCAGAGCTAGTGTCCAGTAGTCTCCCAAAGGTCTGCTTCTTCCCCTTTCCCCAATGCACAGTTACCCTGGTAAAAGACTGAAGGTCCTCTTGGGGAAGGATTGGAGAAAGATTAACAGTATAAATTGTCAGTAGTAGAGTGGGGTCCTTCCTCCAGGGGACATGGCTTCCCTTTCATTCAAGGGGTTCTGGGTCTATAAACTGGTTCAAATCTGGAAATTGATTGAGGGGACATGATTCTCTATTTTTATAGTTCAAATTAGCATTTAGTCCACTTGATCTGAAAGTTTTCTGCTTATACAAATTAAATAAGAATGCAGGAGGCTTCCTGTCAATTTCACTTCTAGGAACACCATGATTAACTAGTCAATGCCAGAGTTCTACACAAGTCAGAATTTTCAGATTGCTGCTTTGCCTTTGCTGTCCATTATGGTAGCTACAGCCACCTTGCCTTTGAAGGTTGAGGGCCACTCCTTGGCCCCTGCCACCTCAGGATGCAATTATTCCCATCCCACTTAAATTTTGTAATTGAGTGACTGCAGTTCCCACTGTAAGAGCTGGCATACAGAGAAGAGCAATCACAGAGCTCTTCAAGGATGCAGGTGTTCCCTTCACGATCTATTTCACAAGGTATTGGTGAAGGGTATGTCTTCTGGACCCTCCCACCTGGGATGAGTAGGTCTAAAGTGACTAATCCACTATAGCATCTCAATCTCCCCATTCCTTTGGATCCCTTCCTCTACATTAAACAAAAGGAGATCAGGCATTTCTAGCTCACTCACAGGGGGCCATCTTTTGATCATATTTCAGCTAACCAAGCCAAAAAACTATTAGATACTTTTTTAACTCCCTGAGTTGCAATATTAAATGCAGAATCCCTGCTTAGTGGGTGCAAATCAATAAATTCAGGCTGATCCAACTTTATGTTCCTTCCACCATTATCCCACATCCTTAATATCCATTTCCATGCCTTTTCTCCATATTTCTGCTTATATAAATTAGAAAACTCAAGCAGTTCTTTTGATGTATAGTATACCACCTCATGGGTCACACTCTGAACCTCACCTCTAGGGGCCTGCCAGTACTTTAGTTTAGTTACAGGTCTAGAAACAAACAGAGGTGTTGGGGGTGGGTCCTGAAAAGAATTAGCATTGTCATACCTGGCAACTGCCTCAGGTGAGGCCATCATTGTTGCCTTGGGCAGTGCATGGTTAATCTCCTCAGAAAAAGGTGGATAGACTGATGGCAGCATAGGTGGGGGAGGGGATGTTGTCACCACTGGGGGTGGGGTGGCTGTTTCTTCTGACAGAAAATCTCATCAGACTCTATGAGCTCAGTGTCTCCAGCTTCATCAGCATCCTCCCACATGTCCCCATTTCAAGTTGCATCGTCTCATTCTTTTCCAATCAATGTCCTCACTTTAACTGTAGACACCTGGCAAGACTGAGTGTGCACCTTTTATTGCAGGTCAAATACCTCATGAGCAAATTGGACTTACCCCAGGGATGCAAGAATGTGTCAACATACAGAAATCAGTTAAAGCGATACATCATGTAAACAGAATGACAAAAAAAAAAAATGATCTCTTTGATTGATGTCGAAAAAGCACTTGATAAAATTCAACAATCCATTGTGATAAAAACCCTCAGAATACTGGGTAAAGAAAGATAAAACCTCAACACAATAAAAGTATTATATGACAGACCCACAGCTAGCTTCATACTGAATGGGGAAATAGTGAAACCTTTCCTCTAAGTTCTGGAACATGACAAGGATGTGCAATTTTACCACTGTTATTCAACATAGTCCTGGAAGTCCCAGATGGAGCAATCAGACAAGAGATAGAAACAAAGTGAATCTGAATTAAAAAGAAGGAAGCCCAATTATCCTTGTTTGCAAATGACATAATCTCATATTTGGAAAAACCTAAAGATTCCACCAAAAAGCCTATTAGAACTGATAAATTCAGTAAATTTGCAAGATGCATTAACATTAAAAAATCAGTAACATTTCTACATGCCAACAGTGAACAATCTGAAAAAGGAATCAAGAAAGTAATTCATTTAAAATACTATGAATAAAATAAAATACCTAGGAATTAACTTAACCAAAGAACTGGAAGATCTCTGCAATGAAAACAGTAAAATACTGATTAAAGGAATCAAATATGACACAAAAAATGAAAAGAAATTTTATGTTAATAGATTGGAAGAATCAATATTGTTAAAATGTTCATACTATCTAAAACAATCTATAGTTTCAATGCAATCCCTAACAAAATGCCAATGACATTCTTCACAGAACTAGAAAAAGAATCTTAATATGTATAGGGATCTGTAAAAGACTCTGAAGAAAGGTATCCTGAGCAAAATGCACAAAACTGGAAGAATCATATTACCTGACTTCAAATTATTCTACACAGCTCCAGTGACCAAAAATAGCATTATAATAGCATAAAAACTGACACATAGATCAGTGGAACAGAATAGAGAACCCAAAGATCAATCCACACATCTACAGTAAACTCATTTTTGGCAAAAGTGTCAAGAAGAGACATTGGAGCAAAGACAACCTTTTCAATAAATTGTGTAGGGAAAGCTGGATATCCTTATGTAGAAAATTAAAGCTAGACCCTTTTGTCTTGCCATTATACAAAAATCAAATCAAAGTGGATTAAAGACTTACATCTAAGATCTCAAACTATGAAAGTACTAAAAAGAAAACTTTGGGGAAATTGTCTGGGACATTGGTCTGGGCAATTATTTCTTGAGTAATACCCAAAAACAGGCAAACAAAGCAAAAATGGACAAATGGGATTACATAAAGTTAAAAAGCTTCTGCACAACAAAGGAAACAATCAACAAGAAGAAGAGACAATCCACAAAATGGGAGAAAATATCTGCAAACTATCCTTCTGATGAGAGATTAATAACCAGAATACATAAGGAGTTCAAGAAAATCGATAGGAAAAGAATCTAATAATCCCATGAAAACAGGCAAAATAAGGTGGCTGGCAAGATGGCCAAACAGGAACAGCTCCAGTCTGCAGATCTCAGGTAGATCAGCACAGAAGGTGGGTGATTTCTGCATTTCCAACTGAAGTACCCAGCTCATATCACTGGGACTGGTTAGACAGAGGGTGCAGCCCGTGGACAACAAGCCAAAGTGGAGTGGGGCATTGCCTCACCCAGGGAGCACAAGGGGTCAGGGAACTCCCTCCCCTAGCCAAGGGAAGCCATGAGGGACCCTGCCATGAATGGTGCACTCCTACTCAAATACTACAATTTTACCATGGTCTTCACAACCTGCAGACCATGCTACCAGGGCCCTAGGTTTTAAGGACAAAACTGGGCGGCCATTTGGGCAGACACTGGGCTAGCTGCAAGAGTTTTTTTTTTTTTTTTTCATACCCCAGTGGCACCTGGAATGCCAGAGAGACAGAACCGTTCACTCTCCTGGAAAGGGTGCTGAAGCCAGTGAACCAAGTGGTCTAGCTCAATGGATCCCACCCCCATGGAACCCAGCAAGCTAAGATCCACTGGCTTGAAATTCTTGCTGCCAGCACAGCAGTCTGAAGTTGATCTGGGATGCTTCAGCTTGGTGGGAGGTGGGGGGTCCGACATTACTGAGGCTTGAGTAGGCAGTTTTCTCCTCACAGTGTAAACAAAACCACCAGGAACTTTCAACTGGGCAGAGCCCAGGAAAACCACTGTGGCCAGACTGCCTCTCTAGATTCCTCCTCTCTGGGCAGGGCATCTCTGAAAGAAAGAAAGCAGCCCCAGTCAGTGACTTATAGATAAAATTCCCATCTTCCTGGGACAAAGCACCTGGGGGAAGGGGCAGCTGTGGGCACAGCTTCAGCAGACTTAAACTTTCTTGCATGCTGGCTCTGAAGAGAACAGCAGATCTCCCAGCACAGTGCTTGAGCTCTGATAAGGGACAGACTGCCTCCTCAAGTGAACCCCAGACCCCCATGTCTCCTGACTGGAAGACACCTCCCAGCAGGTGTCTCTCTATACAAGAGAGCTCCAGCTGGTATCTGGCAGGTGCCCCTCTGAGACAAAACTTCCAGAGGAAGGAACAGGCAGCAATATTTGCTGTTCTGCAGCCTCCACTGGTGATACCTAGGCAAACAAGGTCTGGAGTGGATCTCCAGCAAACTCCAGCAGACCTGCAGAAGAGGGGCCTGACTGTTAGAAGGAAAACTAAAAAACAGAAGGAATAGCATCAATATCAACAAAAAAAAGATGTTCACACAGAAACTCCATCTGAAGGTCATGAACATCAAAGATCAGAGGTAAATAAATCATGAAGGTGAGGAAAAACCAACACAAATAGGTTGAAAATTCCCAAAACCAGAATGAATCTTCTGCTCCAAAGGATCACAACTCCTCGCCAGCAAGGGAACAAAACTGGACAGAGAATGAAACTGAAGAACTGACAGACGGAGAGGGCGGAGCAAGATGGCCGAATAGGAACAGCTCCAGTCTCCAACTCCCAGCGCCAGCAACACAGAAGACCGGTGATTTCTGCATTTTCAACTGAGGTACTGGGTTCATCTCACTGGGGAGTGCCGGACGATCGGTGCTGGTCAGCTGCTGCAGCCCGACCAGCGAGAGCTGAAGCAGGGCGAGGCATCGCCTCACCTGGGAAGCGCAAGGGGGAAGGGAATCCCTTTTCCTAGCCAGGGGAACTGAGACACACAACACCTGGAAAATCGGGTAACTCCCACCCCAATATTGCGCTTTAAGCAAACAGGCACACCAGGAGATCATATCCCACACCTGGCCGGGAGGGTCCCACGCCCACGGAGCCTCCCTCATTGCTAGCACAGCAGTCTGTGATCTACCGGCAAGGCAGCAGC
>NC_037689.1:81074751-81183783 GCF_003255815.1 Theropithecus gelada | reverse complement strand
AAAAAATGCTCATCATCACTGGCCATCAGAGAAATGCAAATCAAAACCACAATGAGATACCATCTCACACCAGTTAGAATGGCAATCATTAAAAAGTCAGGAAACAACAGGTGCTGGAGAGGATGTGGAGAAATAGGAACACTTTTACACTGTTGGTGGGATTGTAAACTAGTTCAACCATTATGGAAAACAGTATGGCGATTCCTCAAGGATCTAGAACTAGATGTACCATATGACCCAGGCATCCCATTACTGGGTATATACCCAAAGGATTATAAATCATGCTGCTATAAAGACACATGCACACTTATGTTTATTGCAGCACTCTTCACAATAGCAAAGACTTGGAATCAACCCAAATGTCCGTCAGAGACAGACTGGATTAAGAAAATGTGGCACATATACACCATGGAATACTATGCAGCCATAAAAAAGGATGAGTTTGTGTCCTTTGTAGGGACATGGATGCAGCTGGAAACCATCATTCTCAGCAAACTATCACAAGAACAGAAAACCAAACACCGCATGTTCTCACTCATAGGTGGGAACTGAACAATTAGATCACTTGTTCAGTGATCTAATTTGTAAGGGAAGGGGAACATCACACACCAGGGCCTATCATGGGGAGGGGGGAGGGGGGAGGGATTGCATTGGGAGTTATACCTGATGTAAATGACGAGTTGATGGGTGCTGATGAGTTGATGGGTGCAGCACAGCAACATGGCACAAGTATACATATGTAACAAACCTGCACATTATGCACATGTACCCTAGAACTTAAAGTATAATAAAAAAATAAAAATAAATAAAAAATAAAAAATATATAAAAATATATAAAAAATTAAAAAAATTTAAAAAATTAATAAAAGATATTTTGAGATGAATGATAATGAAAACAGATTATTCCAAACATGGGACACAGCTAAAGCAGTTCTTAGAGGGAAACTGATAGCCATAAATTCCATATTAAGATAGAGAGAAGATCCTAATGTAATAACTTGAACTTCCAGTTAATAAACTGGAAAAAGAGGAGCAAACTAATATTAAAGCAAGCAGAAGAAAGGAAATAATAAAAGATTACAGAAGATATTAAGATATTAATGAAATAGAGAGCAGGAAAACAACAGAGAAAAATCAATAAACCCTAAGATTGGTTGTTTGAAGAGATCAACAATATTGACAAACATTTAGCTAAAATGACCAAGAAAAAAGTGATAAGAATCAAATTAATAAAATAAGGATGAAGAAAAGTATGTAGAAAGTAACTTTACAAACTTGAAAAGGACTGTAAGGGAAAACTATGAACAATAGTATGCCAATGTATTAGATCACTTACATGAAATGGAAGAATTCGTTCAAAGACACAAACTAGAGACTGACTCAAAAAATAACCTAAAATCTGAATGGACCTACAATAAATAAAGAGGTTGAGTTAGTACATAAAATCTTCAAAACTCTCTTCAAAGAAAAGCCCAGACTCAGATGGCTTCGTAGGTTAATGCTACCAATCATTTACAGAAAAGTTAATACCAAATTATTACAATATTTTCCAGAAAACAGAGAGGAAGAAAACACTTCGCAATTCTTTTATTAGGCCAATATTATCCTGATAACAAAACCAAACGAGATATCACAAGAAGACTACAAAACAATATGTCTTATGAATGTAGACATGTTTATATACTCATTTCTTTAGGGAAAAAAAATCATCAACAAAATAGTAGCAAAACCCAGGGTTCACAACATGGTGAAGTAGAAACTCTCCTTTCCCCCATAAACACACCAGTTGAGCCTGAATTCATGGACAAATTTCCTTTTCGAGAAACCAAAAACTAATTGAAAACTTTCTATACCCCAGGAGAACATGGAATCAGTTTCATTGAAGTGGGAAGGATCACATTACCTGACTTCAAATCATACTACAAAGCTATGTTAACCAAATCAGCATAATACTGGCATAAAAACAAACACATAGACCAATGGAACAGAATAGAAAACCCAGAAATAAATTCACACATTTCCAATCAATTCACTTATGACATAGGTGCCAAGAATATACATTGGGGAAAGGACAACCTCTTCAATAAATGGTGCTGTGAAAACCGAATATTGACATGCAAAAGAATACAATTGCATCTTTATCTTACACCATACACAAAAGTCAACTAAAAATGACTTAAAACAAGACCTGAAACTGTAAAACTCTTATAAGAAAACATAAGAAAAAAGTTTCATAACGTTGGTCTTGGCAATGATTTCATGGATATAACACCGAAAGCACAGGGAACAAAAATAAAAAATAAAAAAGTGGGACTACATTAAGCTAAAAAGATTTTTTAACAGGAAAGGAAACAACAGAGTGAAAATGCAATTTACAGAATGAGAGACAGTATTTGCAAACCTTACATTTGATAAGGGATTGATTTACAAAATATATAAGAAACACCTACAACTCAACTGTAAAGGAACCTGTAACTGAATTTAAAAAATGGGCTAAGAATTTGAACAGATGTTTTTTCAAAAGACATACAAATGGCCAATGGGTATATGAAAAGGTAATAACATGTCTAATCGTCCAGGAAATGCGAACCAAATCCACAATGAAATGTTGCTTCACATCTCTCATAAAGGATATTATAAAAAACAGAAGACAATGATATAGGCAAAGATGTGGGGAAAAGAAAACACTTGCACACTGTTGGTAGGAATGCAAAATAGTACAGTTGCTAGGGAAAATAATATGGAGGTTTCTTGCAAAATTGAAAAGAGAACTACCATATGATCCAGCAATTCCACTTCTGATATTTATCCAAAAGACTTGAAATCAAGATCTCTAAGGTAAATTAACACTCCTATGTCCACTGCAGCATAATTCATAATAGCAAATATGGGAGAACAACCTCAATGTCCATCGATGGATGAATGAATAAAGAAATGTAGTATATACATGAAATGGAATACTATTCAGTCTTAAAAACACAAACAAAATTCTATAATATGTGACAACATAAATGAATCTTGAGGACATTATGCTAAGTGAAATAAGCCAGTGACAGAAAGACAAATACTGCATGATTCCACTTATACGAGGTATCTAAAATAGTCAAATTAATAGAATCAAAGAGTGATATGGTTGTTGCCAGGGGCAGGAATGTGGGAAAATGAAATCAATGGGCATAAAGTTTCAGTCAAGCATGATGAATAAGCTCTCGAGATATGCTTGGATAACATCGTATCTATAGTTGACAATAATGTATTGTACATTTAAACTTTTTGTTAAGAGAGCAGAACTCACGTTTTGTGTTCTCACCACAATTAAAAATACTTTCTCATAAAATGTGGTACATACATACAACAAAATATTCTTTCACCTTAAAAAATGAAATTCTGATGAATGCTACAACATGGAGGAACCTTGAAGATGTTATGCTAAGTGACACAAGTCAGACACAAAAGAACAGATGTTGTGTGATTCCATTTGTATGACCTACCTAGAATTGTTAATTTTTACAGACAGAATGACAGAATAGTGTTTACCAGGGGCTGGGGCAAGGGAGGAAGACGGAATAGTTAGTTACTTTTTAGTCGGCACAGAGTTTCAGTTTGAGATGATGAAACAGTTTGGGAGATGTGTAGTAGTGAATGTTGCACAGCATTGTGAGTGTATTTAATACCACTGAACGTGACAAATGGTTAACATGGTAAATTTCATGTTATGGCATACCTTACCACAATAATGTTTAGATTAAAAATACTAGCGAACTGAATTCAATAATACATAAAGACGATTATCCATTACCAAACAGAATTTATCCAAGGAGTTATACATTGTTTTTATATCTGAAAATTACTTAATGTTATATACCAGATAATTAGAACAATGGGGGAAAAAACTCACAAGGATTATCTCAGCAGATCCAGAAAAAGCATTTGGTAAAATCTAAAACTCTTTTATAACATTCAGTAATTCAGGAATAGATGAGTACTTCCTCAGTCTGAAAAAATGATCTACAGAAACCCCACAGTAAGCATCATACTTAATGGTGAAAAACTTAGTACTTTTCCTCCAACATTAGGAACAAGACATGGATATTCATTTTTACCACTTTTATTTAACATCATATTTGGACGTTCTAGCTAAGGTCATTAGGCAAGAAAATGAAATAACACGCAGCCAGACGGGAAAGAAAGAATTAAAATTACTTCTATTCACAGATGATATGATCTTTTTTCACTTAATTGAGATATGATTGTGAAATAAAGTTTTACATATTCAAGGTGTACTAGCTGTTGTTTTGATATGTGTATGTGTTGTGAAATGTTTACCACAATCAAGCTTATTAACATGCTCATCATCTCACACAATTTTTATTTTGTGGTGAGAATACTTAAGATCTACTATCTGAGAAAATTTTGAGTATACTATAGATTATTATGAACTATAGTCACCATGCTGTACATTAGGTCTCCAGAACTTACTCACCTTATAACTGCAAATTTGTACTCTTTGACCAACATCTTCCCATTTCCCCCAACCCCGCCACCAACCCCTGGTAACCACCCTTCTCTCTATTTCTATGAGTTCATTTTTTCAGATTCCACATATAAGTGAGATCATGCAGTATTTGTCTTTTAGTGTCTGGATTATTTCACATAGCATAATGTGTTTCAGGTTCATCCATGTTGTCACAAAAAACAGACTTCCCTTCTTTCATAGGCTGAGTAATATTCCATGTGTATAAACACCACATTTTCTTTATTCTTTTGCTGATGGACACTTACGTTGTTTCTATATTTTGTCTATCATGAATAATGCTGCAATTAACATGGCACTGTAGATGCCTCCTCCAGATAGTGATTTTCGTTCCTTTGGATATATTCTCAGAAGTGAGACTTCTGGATTATATGGTAGTTCTATTTTTAATTTTTTCAGAAAACTACATACTGTTTTCCATAATGGTTGCCACCCATTTTCATTCTTACCAACAATGTGTAAGGATTCTCTTTTATCCACATCCTTGCCAACATTTGCTATCATTTCCCTTTTTGATAATAGACATCCTAAAGGTGTGAGGTGTTATCTCATTGTGAATTTGACTTGCATCTCCCTGATGCTGATGATTAGTGATGTTGAGCACCTTTACATGTACTTGTTGGTGATTTATAAATCTTCCTTGGAAAAATGTCCATTTAGGTCTTTTGCCAATTTTTAATTCAGGTTGTTTTGTTTTTGTTTTTGTTTTTGTTTTTTAATGCCATTGAATTGTATGAGTTCCTTATGTATTTTGGATTTTAACCCCTTAGTGGATATGTTTTCCAATTTTTTTTCATTCCTTAGGTTGCCTGTTCATTCTTTGATTTTATGCTGCTTAGAAACTTATTAATGTGAAGTATTCCCACTTGTTTATTTCTGCTTTTATTGTCTGTGCTTTAGGTGTCATGTTCGTGAAATCATTACCAAGACCAAAGCAACTTTCTCTCTATGTTTTCTTCTGAGAGTTTTATGGATTCATGTCTTATGTTTAAACCTTTAATCTATTTTGAGTTGATTTTTCTGTATGGTGTAACATAAGCATCCAAGTTTTTTTGTTTGTTTGTTTGTTTTTGTTTTTGTTTTTTTTTTTTTGCATTCAGATATCCAGTTTTCCCAACACCATTTATTGGAGAGGCTATCCTTTTTCTGTTGTGTATCTTTTGTGCCTTTATTGAAAATTAGTTGACCATAATGCCTAGGTTTTTTTTCCTGAGCTGTCTATTCTGTTCCACTGGTCTATGTGTCTGTTTCTATGCCACTATCAAACTGTTTTGATTACTATAGCTTTGTAATAACATGATTTTATATAGAAAATCCTAGAAAATTCACCAAATATATATTAGAACTAATAAATGACTTCAGCAATGTTGCAGGACACAAGGTCAATATACAGAAATCTATTGTATTTCTATACAGTAGCAATGAGCAAACCAAAACTGAAATTAAGAAATCAATTCTTTTTACAATAGCATCAAAAGAGTTAAATACTTAAAAAATTGAACCCAGTAATTGCGAACTGCTACTCTGAAAACTACAAATCGTTGTTGAAAGAAAAATGTTCTATACAAAAAACATTCCATGTTCATAAATTGGAAAACAGTATTTTTAATGTGATAATAGTACACAAATCGATCTATATATTTCACACAATCCTCATCAGAATTCCAGCTGTCTTCTTTGTAGAAACTGACAAACTGATTTGCCTCTCTCTCTCTTGCATTACTCTTAGCTTATTTTCCCAGTAATGATAAGAATAATTTTGTTCTGATTGGATTAAAGCTAAGGACAGATCTCTCTGTGTACTGAACATGGACCCTTTGTGTCATACCAGTAGCTGTTAGCTTTGGTGCATAGAGGGTTATTTCCGAACCCCTTCTGTGATGGGCTAAACAAATAAAGTAACAGATGTATTTTAACATATAACTTATATTAAGAAATAATAGCAATCCTTATTGCTATTACAAGAATAAACCCTAAAACAAGGGTTTCTTTGTTTTTCAGCTTTGCCAAATTGTCAAAGTTGCTTTGAACTGAATGAAGGGTCTGCATCAAAGTATTAAACATCATAAATTAGCTTGTTTCTTCCACCGAGGCAGGGGCTCTGTTTTATTCACTTTACAGAGTTTGTAAAACTGTTTTATTTCTAAGTGGTTTTTAAAAGGTGCTCCTTTTTGTTCTCTTAAAATCATTATTTCTGATGCTTGTCTTAATTTTTTAATTGTTCATTTACACCCCGTGCAAAGCAAAGGAATATCAAACGCTTTGCCCTAGGAGAGGGAGGCAATTCAACTGCAAAATTGTTCATCATACCTTGGGTTTAATGGGGGAAATCTTAATAACTACGTTAATATCCTTAATAGGTAAACTCCTAAATAAAATTCCAGTTTTACACAATGATTGTTTCAGGAGAAAACTGAATAGCCATGGATGTTTTAGATGTTGCAAGATACTGAAAAACAAATCATGGCAAAATATGCTCAGTATAATTCTATAATTGGTTTTAAATGCTTATGGATGGATAGTAGCAGCCTGTATAAAAAAAATCTAAAGTGGTTTTGATCTATATTTTAATATACTAGATCTCTGTCTTTAAAAATGTTTATAAAATGAAATAATAGAAAAATTGGTAAGCTTTTTTAGCTTAACAAAACTTAAAAAATACTTTGATCAATTTAAGAAGATGGGATGTGATACATGCACTTTTCTACATGTTTATATCCACCACTGTAGTGGATATACACTAGTGGATACAAAGACCAAGAAAAATATTTAACATGTTCATGTCTATTATTCTGTAATTCCACTAGTAAGGAATAAAAAACAGTAAAATATACCTAGACATTCAGGTAAAAAGTTGTTCATCATAGAATTGATCTTACAAGGGAAAAAAATCAGAATCTTTTAAAACATAGCCCCAAAGGATACTTGGTTGCAGAAATCATAGCTTATCCCAATGACAGAATATATGTAACAACAGAATTGCAGGACAATATTTAATGATTTACAGAGATGATCCCGGATAATTGTAATAGTGAAACACCCTCTAACGAAACAATGCATATTGTGTTATAAAGGTAGGTAGATACCTATTATTGAAAATTTATTTTGTCAAGTAGTGGTATTAGGAGGGGTATTAGGATTTCAACCTTCTTTTCTTACATTAGCAATTTTAAAAAATAGTTTCTATTATAATTTGGTACAATTTGTATAAAAATAAATGTATAATATAAATAAAAACAAAAAAGTTCCTATGTCCCTGAGAAAATACTGGTGAATTGCAGAAACAAATGTAACAGCAAGTGCAGAAAATCATCCAGGTATCTGGGTCCTGTAACAACACTGATGCACCTCATGAAGATGAACTTGTACTACAATTACAGATGGCCATTGAATAACACATTCTTCCTCCCCTCCAAAAAACATTCAAACTGCCCATATACTTTGACACATGAATTCTACTTTTAGCAATGACTCATCAGGAAATAATCTTGAAAGTCAGCATGCTTTGTGCACTAGGAACTTCATGGCAGCTTTAGATTACATAAAGGAAAAACAGAAACAACCTAGATGTTCAACAACGAGAAAAGAGTTAAAATAAAACATACATAAGACACACAAACACACAGAGATATAGACATAGATACATATGTACACATATATATCTAACCTTCTACCTAGTCATGAATTCAATAGAATATTAAGAGCCAGAGAAAATATTTTAAAAGCATCTTTAATGACATGAAATGAAGTTCAAGAGTATGCGTATGTATAAATACACACATTTACGTGTGAAAAGCAGATATAAAAACGGTCTGTACACCATAATATACATATATGATATATGCATAAGAAAAAAACTAGACCTACGGACAAAAATGTTTCAGGTAGTTCTTGAAAATCTCAGAGAGGTGTGCACGAAAATGTTTCTGGAATGTGTGTGTAATCATCAGAAATGATTACTGGTGACTTTAATTTTCTTCTGGTGACTTGTCTGCTTTGTGATTTTTTTTTTCCTGCAATGACGCTGAATTACTTTTCTGACAACAGGGAAAAGGACAGCAATTGGGCACAGGGCATGGGGTCATAAGCAGTGCTTCATTCCAGCAAAACCACCGAGGACAGCGAAATACCCTTTGCAGCCTGCCAAGCTGGCCAAGACACACACACACACATGCGCGCACACACACACACACAGGCACACACGCACACATGCACACACACATACCATCAATTACGGTGACCAAGAGACTATGCAGGGGAAACGGGCATACTCTTTACTAGCTGCGCTGGCCGGCACGAGTGCAAATCGGTACAATGCTTATGAAGGGAGCCTTTTGGCAACACACAGGAAAAGTCTTTAAAATGTCTCTATGTGGATCTTGCAAGTCCACAGTTAAGGAGACCACCCCACCGGGATGCTGGCAAAGATTTGGCTTGACAAGGAAGGATTCACTCATCAAAGCACAGAGCACGCAATGTTGGTCTTAAACACAGGGAAAGAACTAGGCACCACCTGAATGTCCAACAATGTGGGAATGATTACAGAAATGTTAAGGTCCACGGATACACTGGAGCACTCTGCAGGCACTGAAGATGACGTTTCATAAGCCTGTTGATAACATGGAAAGAAGTTCAATGGGTTGATTTTTGTTTGGTTTTAGTTGCTGAAAAGCAGGTTAAGAAACACCACATACATGAACCATTCTATAACAGTGTGTTAAAAGGGAAGGCGGGGTGGGGGTGAGCAAAGGAGAGAGAGGGAGAGAAGAGAGCCTGGAAAAGCAGCACACCAAAAAGGTAAACGTGGTTCTCTCTGGGGAGTAGGACCAGGGGAGCAATTACTCTCTTGTTTCTTCCCTCATCTAACATCCTTCTCCTTTCTGATGTTTCTACCATGAAATGGTATCACCTGTGCAGTAAACAAAGAGAGAATGAAAATGCTTTTTAAACCAAACCACAGGGAGGAGAGGCAGCCTTTAACCTACAAATGGCACAGATTAGTAAGATTATTCACAACGCCCTTGGTAGGGGTGGGCGGGGGAGAGGAAGGGAAGGAGAGGAGAGGTGGCGAGAGAAAATAGGAAGGGGGGAGCAGAGAGGGGGGGAGAGAGAGAGACCTGCACTCCCAATACAATAAATACACTGCTGGTGGGTTGGCGGGGGAGGGCTGGGGGTGGGGGGTTGTAAACCGGGTGTGAACCAAGGTTTGGCTCTGCTGGCTGGCTAGCTCCTGGGATGTCTTCATCGCAAGGTGGCCTCCTCGTCGGTGTCTTCCTCGAAATCCTTGACGTCAGCACTAGTGGACTGCCTGGCCCAGGCTCCCCTTTCGGCCTCTCGTTCTTTATGCGACTTGAATCTCCCGACGAAAATTTTGCGGTAGTTCAGGAACATGCCATTCATCACGTCGATGGCCCGCTCCGCGGATTCCTGCTTTTGGAAGTGCACGAACCCGTAGCCCTTGGGCCCCTTTTCGTCACAGGCCACTTTGCAGGAAAGGATGTTGCCGAACGCCGAGAAGATGTTGTACAGCGCCTTGTTGTCGATGGTCTTGCCCAGGTTCTTGATGAAGACGTTGCCCACCCCGCTCTTGCGGAGCGACGGGTCCCTCTGGGACCACATGATGCGCACTGGCCTGCCCTTTATGACATCAAAGTTCAGGGTCTCCAGGGCCCGCTTGGCGTCCACCGGTTGCTGGTAGTTGACATATGCGTAGCCCAATGAGCGGCGGGTGATCTTGTCCCTGCAGATGCGGATGGAGAGGATGGGCCCAGCTGGACTGAATTTCTCGTACAGCATTGCCTCGGTCACCTCAGGGTGCAGGTCGCCCACGTACAGGGAGGCCATCGGAAAATCTGGGTTCCCCTCACATCCCCCGCGGGTCTCAGCATCCGCGTCTGCATCGGCGGCCGCCGCCGCAGACGCCACAGCGGCCGCCACCCCCTCATTCGCATCCGCATCCGCATCCGCATCCGCATCCGCATCCGCCTCCCCCAAGGGGGTCCCCGCAGCCTCCGCTGCGGCGGCGGCTTCGGCCGCGCTGCCCTCCGCCACCGCCACCGCCACCGCCGTTGCCGCCCGGGCGGCCTCCGCCTCCCCCAGGGTGGCCTCGGATGCTGCCTCCTCTATTGAGGCCTCGGCCTCCACCTCAGCCTCCACCTCTGCTTCCGCCTCCGCCACGGAGGCCTCCGCCACGGCCTCTGCCACGGTCGCCGCCGCAGCCTCCGCCGCCGCCGCCGCAGCCGCTGCCGCCACCGCCGCCGCCACTGTCGCTGCTGTCGCCACGGTCGCCGCTGCTGCCGGGCCGCTGCCGCGACCTCCCTTCCCACGAGCTGGGGGACGGAGAGGCGGGGGAGGGCAGGAGGGCCGGTGGGTGTCGGAACCCAGACCGATGCGCAAGCGGGAGCTGGCGCAGGGGAACCGAACTGGCGAGTTCAAGTCACCTGGGATGGCAGGTGTTGCCAGGAGCGCGCCGGTGCCAGTCGCAGCAGCCTGCAGCCAGCTGCTGTTGCCGCCGCTGCTCGGTCGTGGGCTAGCGCGCAGGGTGCGGGGCGCGGGCGGGCAGGCGGCGTGTGGTGGGGGGCGGGGGGTGTTGGCGTCTGTCGTCCGGGCAGCTGGGAAGGCTTCTGTCTCTTTGGTTCCCCCTGTGGCTGCTGCGGGGCCGCGGGGCCGCGGGCGGTGGGAGAGGACGCCAGCAGGAGAGGGAGCGGGGGCGGGAGCGGGGGCGGGAGTGCTTAGCCCCTCGGGTCGCCTGGATATTTATGAAAAGGGCGCCAGGGAAAGGGCTGCGCTGTAGACCGAAGGGATAAGGGTTCGATTCGGAAGGGAGCGTTATTTGTATCCCCTCTCTCCACATGGTGGAACGTTTAAATGATTAAATCAAGTACCTTGCAGGAGAGGCTGGGGTGGCCTTGAGGATACACTCAAGGCCTCAGGACATGCAGTCTGGAAGTGGGGGAATCAAGAGCACCCTGTCTCTAGTACTGTCCTCAATGATAAGGTGAGGAAAGCCAAACCCAGGGCTGGGAACAGGGCCTGGTCCAGAGCCAGGCACTTGTTTCTTCTTGGCTCTGCTCTCAAGGCGCTGAGGTTCCCAACCTGGACCAAGAAGTACATATTCAGGTTCAAAAGATAAACCAAAATAAAACCTGAGCTCTCTCTCTAGAATGAAGTGCCTGGTCCCAGATCACCAGCTAATATTTATGGAAAGCTTATCAGGTACTTGGTACTGGGGGCTAAGGGGCCCACAATGTGTTAAATGAGCAGGGAGTGTCGATGTGTTGGAGGTGTGGAGCAGGGTGAGAAGAGGTGAGCAGTGTGTGTGTGGTGAGAGCAGAGAGGCCACACAGAGCCAGATGCTGGGCGTATAGACAAGGGAGCCACCATGAGAGCTGAGTGTAACAGAAGCTACAGTCCCGCTTCCTCCAGAAAGGAGAACCAACCCCTAACTCTTCTGGGTAGCAATTAAGTGAGGCTGCACCAAAGACAGAACCCCCGAGGTGGGCTCTGAAACATGAGGAGCAGTCCACCATGTCAAGGCAGGAAGGAAGGCATTCTGGCCATGCCTAATAATCTGGCAGGGCCAGAGCTCATGGTCTCCAAGAGTACATGGTAGCAGACAGGGCTGGAAGGTGTGGGACCCTGAGAGTCAAGCTAAGGTGCTTCGACTGTATACCCAAGGTCACAGGGACCACTCAGCGTGTTCAAGGAGGGAAGCAGTATGATCAGAACTTTAGAATGAGTACAAATTAAACATCAATGTGCATGTATAAGTGCACATTTACACGTACACGCACGTACAAAACCAAGACAGGGCTGACAGAACACAAGGAAGAAAGTCAGATGTGACCAATTCAAAAAGAGTCTGAACAATCCTTCCCTCTGTCCCTTTTCATTCCATAAATAGGGGTCTCACATTTACCGTGAGCCAGTGGGGCCAGATATTTAAAAAGAGAAAACCATAGTGCCTTCCCTCAGGATGCCTGCACTCTGCTAAAGCTCAGCCTGCCCCCACAGAAAACAGAAGTGTCAGCAGAGGACTGTAAGTGCTATGTGATTGGACTATGGTGGCCATGGAATTTCACCTGCCCGGCACATATTCTCTCATCCTCTCCTCCTCTGCCTTGTTTGGGTAAGTAAAGCCGTGTTCTGTGGTTGCAGTGATGGCTGGATCTTGTCCGTCATACATGATAGAACAACCGTGAACCTGAGGAAGTGACTGAGTCACTGTGGGGTGCGAGGCAGTGAGAACTCTTCATCGCTGGCTGGAAAGCATCCCAAGGTGGCTGAGAAGCAGATACACAGACATGTACCTCTCCAGTTTGCAAAGTCCAGCTCTCTGCCTGTAGGCAGGGCTAGAGCCAGCAAAGGCAAGGGACAGAGACCTAGGAAAAGCCTGCTGTACAGCGCATGCCTGACCAAGGTGATCACTGTCACTGCTGTTAAGAGCCATCTCCTGGGGGTCTAGGTTGCTTGCAGGCAGGGAACAGATGAAGCTGTGCCTCACCATTTCCAGGTTGGTGTCCAAGAGGGACCTGAGAAGGCAGAGGCCAAGGGGGAAGCCATGCTCGCAGAGGGGTAGGGGATGTGGCGAGGATGAGAAGAGCTTCTCGGCCCATTGTTAGGAAACAGAAATGACAAGGAAGACCAAGTCGAGGACCAGGACTCAACAAGATCTCCTTCTCTGGTGTTGGTTTCCAGTACACAGAGCCAACAGAAATCAGTGAAACAGCAGGAGAAGGAAGTTCAGGGAAGTCATGCTATGGCTAGCAAATCCCCAAACCTGAAAACAATTCCTAGGATCCTGAAGCTCTAGCAACAGGAACAGGGCTACCAAAGAGACAAGGGCACAGCTGGGACTGCTCCCCAAGTCCTTTCTCAGGGGCTTCCATGGAGTCGAGTTTCCACCTCCCTTTTGTTTTTTATTTTTAAAGTTACTTTGTGGTCAGTTTCTGCCACCTGCAAATGGAATGTGTTCTGACCACTACACACTGTGACAGGGGCAAAAATAAAGAACCCTGTGGAGCCTCAACAGAGGGAGGGGAAGTTTCCTTTCCTGTGGGAGGAAGTGCTGCTGATTTTATTTATTCAGTGATTCAAGAAATATTCCTGGAGGGTCTTCTATGTACCCAGTATTCTGCCAGCCAGACTGTCCCTGCACTCAGGGAGCTCATTTTCTAGTGGGGAGACAGACAATGGACAGATGAGGGAATATGAAAACAGTTAAAGGTTGCTGTGAATGCTCTCGGGCATATAAACAAGGTGATTTGGTACATATTGCCTAGAACCCCAGAAAAGTGGCAAAACGGGAGACACGAAGCTCAGGGAAGGCCTTTCTGAGGACAATGATGAGCTGCCAGTCTTTCAAGGAACCAAGGGGGAAACCTGCTCAGCAGAGGGAACAGCAATTCCCCTGGCCCTGTGGCAGAAAAGAGAGGGTGCTGGGGGTGGGAGTGGGGGCAGAAAGGGTGCCAATGTTGCATGGAGCCCAGTGTGAGAGGGGATAGAGGAAAGAAAGGGAGGAAGGTGCAGTGGTGGGTGGTGCCATGATGAAGAGTCTGGTTCTTCTTCAGAGGGCTCAGGAGAGCCAGAGAAAGGATTGAAGCAGGTAGTAGCATAATCTAATGCTTATTGAGTGGTTTCTCTCTAGCCCTTCTGTGTGGGCAATATCACAAGTGGGCAGGGCACAAAGGAAAGCAGGGAGACCAGTTAGGAGGCTCTTGCAGTAGTCCAGTCCAGAGAGAGCAGGGGCTTGTCCCAGACTGGAAGCCTCAATGTGGAGACTAGTGCATGGATTCACATGGTGTTTTGAAAGTGGAAGAGACAGCACTTGCGAGTGGATTAGAGGCAACCAGGGAACAAACTTAAGAAATGAATGATTACTACGAGAGTGTTTTCTTGGACATCCTCATCAGAGGTCTATGTACGGTCATAGGAAAGACAGAGAGTGGGCATGGTAGATTTGGAGAAGGCAGAAAGATAGATGGGTGTGTGTGTCAAGAACTCCTATTTGCACAGGTTTAGTTACTGAAGTCTGCTTGTCATCCATAGAGGCTGGAGAAACAGAATTGTTGAGACAACAGGACACAGTTAGGGTTTAAAGTCACAAAACTGAATAGGATCACCCAGAGAGAGTATAGCCAGGAGAAGAAGGTACAGGGCTACTCCCTGAGATACTCTGACATTTAGAAGTTGGGCGGGGAACACAAGCCAGCAAAGGAGATTCAGAAGGACTGGACAGTGAACAGGACTCCTCTCTAAGGCCTTGCGTGTCCAAACGTGTCTAAACTTCTCGCCAAGGCTTTTCATCGCCAGCCTCAATGTCCTCATTGAGACTCTGCTCTCAATGCTCCTAGCTGTACATGCATGGGAGTTGGTTTAAAATGGGACAACAACAACTTTGTGTGCTTGGGTTTGGACTTCGCCTGCTGATAATTTCTCAGTGGAGCTTTCAAAAGAGAGAGAGGTTCAGATGCAGAGAACTTCAAAGAGTGGGGTAGGCACTGCTCTGCTATTTCATGTGGCCCGTCTCCCTTTTCCTTTCAGGAGGGAGAAATCAGAAGGAGTGGGAATGCAGTTCAGAGAGCAGAGGAGAAGAGAAGAAAAGAAGGAAGAAGGAAGAGGACTGGGGGTGGGTGGGGGGGAGGACACCAATGGGAAGAGTGACAGATCAACTCTACACACAAAAGTAAATCAAAACACCAAAAACAGGGGTCTATGTAAGGAAGCCTCTTCCCATGAATTGCTCATTGCATAGCTGCAGGGAGGGTGTTTGGGGGCATAGAGAATGAAAACACCTGTATTTTGGTGTAGGGAAATTGTTTCTGTCAATTCGCACCGTCCACACGCCACCTCCCACCCCAACCCCACCACTACCAAATTCCTCTAAATAAAAATAATTATGAGATACAGGCCAACAAAAACCGTCAGCCTTAGGCTGTTATTTAGGGAGAATTGGAAAGCGTTTGGATATGCCCCTGTTGTTTAATAAATGACAACAATGATTACTAAGTTGTCCTGAGTCAATACAACAAATTTAGCAAACGGTCCTTTGGGTCCTTATAAAGTGAAGAGTTGACGGAGACAGATTTGTATATGGGGCAGGGATGGAATGGTAGTGAGTCCTGGAGAAATAAGAACCCCAGGACATGATGAAATATGTACAAGTGTGTTTATCACAGAAACATTCATATTGGGCAAATTAGGGCACAGAGCAAGTATGCATCAGTTGAGGAATGACTGATACATTGGCAGTGCAGCCATTCTGAGGATTATTATACAACCATTAACAAGTATGAGTTATATCTATATAAGCAGATTTAAGGGGATTTCCAGAATGTGCTACTACCAGGCGAGAAAAGCAGGTTTGTTTTCGTCATTTTGGTGCAAACAAAAGGAGATGGGCCTTGGAGCCAGATTGGCTGGTAGGCTGAATTTCAGAGCAAAACACTTAACCACTCTTGAGCCTCTGTGTGTGCTCAGAGTTTGAATTTCAGAAACCTTAATTAAGCATCTTACAAATTTCCTTTGTAACAAGTAGTTTTGCCCCAGCTCTGCTTAGAAACCGAGCCAAAGGGCTGTATTGACTGATGGTTTTTACACAGCATTCCAGATATTTTTCTCTCTGAGAACCAATTCACCTTCTAACACACGCTTAAAGCTTTAACTCATGCCCTTCTTTGTTATAATTTTAGGCAATTCACAGAACTGATTTTATAACAATATACCTACAGATACACCCCAGGCCGTGACTTAATAGTTGTGCTTACTTTGGTCAAGGTACTTTACCCCCTTTTTTTCCATCTTAGCTTTGGAGTCCTCGTCTGTAGAAAGGGATGTTTATAAGGATAACCAGTGATAATGTATGGTAAATGTTTTTCACAGTGCCTGACATGCATTCAATGCCCAATACAAGAGACTCCTTATTAATCTTATTGCCCTCTGTCCTGGGGATGTGCTTGTTCAGCTGGTTTTTGAAGGTCCAGTGTCTTGTCTTTCTGGTGCTCCAGGCAGCCTGAAATTTTCTCTCTAACCAGGAGCAAAGTGTCAGCACAGAGGGAGTCTGATCCTCTGGGTTCTCTGGCCTGAACTCGCTTAGCTCACACTCTCGTTGAGCTTTTCCGTGCTAGTCCCAACCACAGGACCTTTTTATGATCCACTTACTTATTTTCTGGAGGCCCAGGGTCTTGCACATTAATTAACACATGAAAGCATGGCATTTTCTGTACTCAAGGAAACCACCCAGAAGATTTAATAACATGATCTCAACAAAAATGGGATATTGAGATGGGAGAGAATTTTCTGCCAACTGCTATTCGTCCTTTTGAGCAACATCTTGGGGGCCATTTGAGAGGTAATTTACTGTAAGGTAATATACTCCTTCAGCTTCTTTGCTACAGGCTACCGAACACACTTTGATGTCTCCATGATGTCTCTGGAACAATATTACCAATATTCACCATTGTGATGGGATGCATTCATGGATTACTGAAGCGTGAGTTGGCTGATATCCAGTATCGTGAGCTGCTGATCAATTTTAGGTTTTCACTTTGTTTAATAGATGTAAAATGAAATCTCCTTCGATGTGGTAAAATCTTGCTAATGTCAAGGTGATTAACTTTGGAACTTCCTCCCATACAGATCATCTTTTTAGAACTGTCTCCAAATAATTGTTCTTAATTTAAATACACACACACACACACACGCACACACACATATATATATATATGCATGGTAAATATAATAGGGATGATCAGAAAGTACAAAGGAGCTTATGATGAAAAGCAAAGATTCAAGGTCCCATCATTTCCTGCTCTCCAACTGTGCTTCCCAGAGCAGACCACTTTTAACAATTTCTGTTTGCAGTGTTCTGACCATTACCTCCTTATATCTAAAGAAAATGCCTAATCTGCTAATTCAATAATTCACCAACTTCAGACATCATCAAGTGACCATCCTCTACCAGAGAGGAGGATTTAACTCACTCACACTATCTTCAATCTGCCCTCTCTTTCTTTCTGGCAATTTTTATATCTTTTGATCTTTAGTTCTTCTGTTGGTGACTCTAGTAACTTTAAGTGATATGCTTAACTCTCAGTTTCTAGCATACACCTTCGTCAGTTTCCCGTAAAATAAGGATATTAGCACCCCTCCCCTTCCCTTAGCCTCTCCTCCATCTTTCTATATCCTCTTTTCCAAACAGACTGCTGTTCATTGACATCCACTTCTGAAACCTTAATTGAATTATTTGGGCTTTGAAAAGCAACACAAGCCTTTTACCTTTTAATGAATCTCTAATAATGTTGGCCACAAGGGCCACATTTCTTCACATTTTAAGGTGGGCCACTAGAGGGCGGTTAATCCTGATGAAAGTTAAATTTAAAAAAAAATCCAAAATTAATTAATGCAGACAGGAGGAGTAAGTGCAAGAGATCTTTTGTATGACACAGAAACTATATTTAGTAACAATGTATTGTGTACTTAAAAATTGGGGAAAGTAGATTTTAAATATTTTCATCTCAAAATATATGTGAAGTAATGAATATTTTAATTTGATTTACTTTCCCCAATCTATACATATATCTAAATTTCATATTGTTCATTACATATATATATTTGATTATAACATCAGTTACTTAATTTTTAAAAATAAAATCAATTAATGTAACCCATCACTTCAGCAGGCTAAAGAAGAAAAATCACATGACTATATCAGCAGATGAGGAAAAAGTGTTTGACAAAATCCAGCTCTCATTCATTAGCAAAACCCCAAATAATCAAGACATAGAGGATAACTTCCTCATCTTGGTAAATAATATCTTCAATAAAATACAGCTAACATTATACTCAATGGTTGGAAATTTGAAGCTAGCCTTCTAATAGCAGAAACAAGGTTAAGAATGTCCCCTCTCACCACTGTTTCTACATTTTACTGGAAGTCTTAGATAATTATGTAAGACAATAAAAATATAAGTATATATATTGAGAAGGAATAAATGCAATTGTCTTTGTTCACAAATGACAAGGTCTATGTAAAAAAAATCCAAAAGAGTAAACAAAAAATACTTCCTGGAACTAATAAATGGTTATAACAAGGTTTAAGAATACAAGGTTAATGGCCAGGCATTGTGGCTCATACCTGTAACCCTAGCAGTTTGGGAGGCCAAGGCGGGCAGATTACCTGAAGTCAGCAGTTCAAGTCCAACCTGGCCAATATGGTGAAACCCCGTCTCTACTAAAAATACCAAAAATCAGCCGAGTACAGTGGCCTGCACCTGTAATCCCAACTACCCGGGAGGCTGAGGCAGGAGAATCGCTTGAACCTGGGAGGTGGAGGTTGCCATGAGCTGAGATCACGCCACTGTACTCCAGCCTGGGCAGCAGAGTGAAACTTCGACTCAATAACAATTAAAAATATATATACAAGGTTAATATGAAAAATGTCAGCTGTTTTCCTATATACAAGAAATGAAATGGAATTTTAATCTGCAGATGAATTTGGAGGGTAGTGGCATCTTAACATCTTAAGTCTGCCAATCTATTAACATGTAATGTTCTTCCATTTATCTTCTTTAATGTCTTTCAACAATGTTTTGTAGTTATCAGATCATAGGTTTGGCACTTATTTTGCTAAATATATTGGTAAGTATTTTTTTGTGATATTATTATAGATAGAATTGTTTATAATAAATATTATAAACAATTATATGTTTGTTTGCTATTCTGTGATGCTATTATAAATAGAATTGTTTTAATTTCCTTTTTGCATTGCTTATTGCCATTATCGAAAAATAAAATTGATGTTTGTGCATTAAAAAGACAAAATACCATTTACATTAGCATACTCAAAAAATGAAATACATAGGTATAAATATGACAAAATATATACAAGACCGATATTAGGAAAGCTACAAAACTATGATGAAAGAAAGCAATGAATAACAAATAAATGAATATGCTGTTTCTTTAATTTTATGTGTATTGTTGAGTTGCCTACCCTGTCTTACCTGACCAAGACCCCTAAACCTAACTTCTTTCTGGGTCAGGGCTCTCCTAGAGAGTATCTATCTTGGTAGGAATAAACTGGACACAGATCAGACAGGAGCCACATGATGTCTACCAGTGAAAACAAGTTTTCTGTGAGAGGGAAATCTGGTCATGGTTCAGACACTTAGGAATTAGGCCATTCACCAGGATAAAGAAGTATCCTGTAAAAGATATACTGTAAACATTCATGACCAAATACCTTGAAGCCCTGACTGGAAGGGCTAGAGTTTTTAGCCATCCTCCTGAGGGAGATCTCAAAACCAAATTAAAAAGAGGAAAATAAAATGTCAAAGCTAGTTAAAGAATCCCACCAGAGAAAAAAATAGACTACTACTACCTTATTACTATTGATTTTAAAATTCTCAACAAAATGCTAGCAACCCAAATGCAATAATACATTAAAATAATTATAAACCAGGAACAAGTGGGATTTATCTAAGGAATACCAGAATGGTTCAACATATGAAAATCAATCAATGTAATACACTTTATTAATAGAATGAAGAAAAAATGGCACAGCCTTATCTCAATACATGCAGAAAATCATTTAATTGACAAAAGTTAACCCTCTTCTACAATTAGAAAACCACTCAGCTAACTAGGAATAGCAGAAAAATCTCTGATATGATAAAGGGCATTTATGAAAAACCATCAGCTAACATCATACTCAGTGGTGAAAACCTGGAAGCTGTTTCCTAAGATCAGAAACAAGACAAGGATGCTCGCTTTCGTCACTTCTATTCAACATTGTGCTGGACGCTCCAGCCAGAGCAATTGGCCAAGAAAAAAAAGGCACCCAACCTGAAACAGAAGAAGTAAAATTATGTCTCTTTGCTGATGACAGTATCCTACCTAGAGAATATTCTACAAAATCCACGAAAAATACTACAGCTAATTTAAAAATTCAGCAAATCACAAGACCAAGATACGAAAGTATTGTATTTCTATATACTAGTAATAAACAGTATCAAGATAAAATTAAGAGACAATTTCATTTACAATAGAATCAAGTGATAAAATACTTGACAATAAAGTTAACCAAGAAAGTAGAAGTCTTGTACTCTGAAAACTAAAACATTGATGAAAGAAATTTTAATAGGTGTAAATGAATAGAAAACTTCGTATAGTTATGAATTGAAAGACTTATTGTTAAGATTTGGTAATACTCCAAATTTACAAATTCAATATAATCTCTATCAAAATACTAATTGACTTTTTCAAAAATGAAAAAACTGGTCCTAATATTCATCTGGTTGCACAGCATTGTAAGTGAGCTAAATGCCACTGAATTGTCCACTTTAAAATGGTTAATTATGTTATGTGAATTTACCTAAATAAAGCAAAAGCAGACAGAAAAAAGCTACATTATGAACTCAGTAAAAAAGATGAAAAATGACAGCAGACATTTTTTATCAGATACCATATAAGTAACAATATGAAGACAGGATAGAAACATCTCAATTTGTATGATTTCAATCATTTTAAATATATTAGGGCTCCTTTCATGATATAGCATGTGGTCTAACAAGGAAAATATTCTATATGCACTCAAGATAAGCATTCTGTTGCTTTAGGGTGGAGTGTTGTTAGGTCTAGCTTGTGTACAGCACTGCTCAAGCCTTTTATGCATATTTCTTATTTTATTGTCTGACTAGTTGTTCTATCCATTATTGAAATTGAAAGTGGTCATTGAAGTCTCCAACTTCTTCACTGAGTTGTTTATTTACAATTCTGTCAGATTTTGCTTTGCATATTTTTCAACTCTGTTGATATGTGCACATGGATTTAGAATTATTATGTCTTCTTGATATATTGAGCTCTTTGTCTTTATAAAATACAGTTGACCCTTGAACAACATGGGTTTGAACTGCGCTGGTATACTTATATGTAGATTTTCTTCCACCTCTGCCACATTGGAGACAAGACCAACCCCTCCTGTTCTTCCTACTCTTCAGACTACTCAACGTGAAGATGATAAGGATGAAGACATTTATGATGATGATCCATTTTTATCTGATGAATAGTAAATATATTTTCTGTTCCTTTCTTAATAACATTTTCTTTTCTCTAGCTTACTTTACTGTAAGAATGTAATATATAATACATATAACATAAAAATATGTGTAAATTGACTTTATGTTATCAGTAAGGCTTCTGGTCAACAGTAGGCTATTAAAAGTTAAATCTAGGGGAGTAAAAAGCTATACATGAATTTCTGACTGTCTGGTGAGTCAGTGCTTCTAACCCCTGTGTTGTTCAAAGATCAACTGTATATGTTTTTCTCTCTAGTAAAAAATTTTTATTCTTTTTTTTCTTCCTCCTTTTCTTGGTATCTAGTAAAAAAAATTTATGCCTGTTTTATCTGATACTATTACCACCACTCCCAGTCTCTTTTGGATACTACTTGCATAGTATATCTTTTCTATTTTTTTGCTTTTAACCTTTTTTTTTCATTTATTGTCAGGTGTAGTTCTTTTTGAGAGCATTTATATAGATCATTTATTTTTTATCCATCTGCCAATAGATGCTTTTAGTTGAAGTGTTTAATACATTTGTATATAACTACGTTTAAATTAGGGTTTACATCTGAAACTTTTCAATTTGATTTCTATATATTATCAATCTTTTCTCCCTTTATCCTTCTATAACAACCTTCTTATGTGTTCAATAGGTATTTTAGTACACTATTTTAAATCCCTTAACATTTATTCTACTACATTATTCAGAGTTAGTTCTTTAGAGGTTACCCTGTGATTACAATTAACATATAAACCTTAAAAATCTAGTGAGAATAATACCAACTTAAATAGTATACAATTTTCCCCTATGTAGCTTCATTTCTTTTACCTACTTTATGCTATTATTGTCATACAAACTATATTTTTATACATTATATGCCTATCAACAGCAATTTATATTCATTGCTTTTCCCAGTTTTTCTTCTTCTTATTATTACTATACTGTGTTTTAGAGATGGTTCTTGGCACACACTCTGAAACATTTAATGGTAAATGGGACATGATATCTGAAACTTATATTTAAAAAAAGCAATACGTGTATGCTACAGAGAGAAAATAGTAAAGCAAATGTGGAAAATGATTAACAGTTGGTGAAAATGGGTGAAGAGCATACAATTTTGTACTAGTCTTGCAACTTGTCTATGTTTGAAATTATTTCTATTTTTATTTTTTATTTCACTAGTTTTTAAGGTACAGATGATTTTTGGTTACATGGGTTACATGGATAAGTTTTTCTTTTTTTTAAATATACTTTAAGTTCTAGGGTACATGTGCACAACGTGCAGGTTTGTTACATATGTATACTTGTGCCATGTTGGTGTGTTTCCCGCATCAACTCGTCAGCACCCATCAACTCGTCATTTACTTCAGGTATGACTCCGAATGCCATCCCTCACCCCTCCTCTCTCCCCATAATAGGCCCCGGTGTGTGATGTTCCCCTTCCCAAGTCCAAGTGATCTTATTGTTCAATTCCCACCTATGAGTGAGAACATGCAGTGTTTGGTTTTCTGTTCTTGTGATAGTTTGCTGAGAATGATGGTTTCCAGCTGCATCCATGTCCCTACAAAGGACACAAACTCATCCTTTTTTATGGATGCCTAGTATTCCATGGTATATATGTGCCACATTTTCTTAATCCAGTCTGTCACTGATGGACATTTCAGTTAATTCCAAGTCTTTGCTATTGTGAATAGTGCCATAATGAACATACATGTGCATGTGTCTTTATAGCAGCATGATTTGTAATCCTTTGGGTGTATACCCAGTAATGGGATGGCTGGGTCATATGGTATTTCTAGTTCTGGATCCTTGAGGAATCACCATGCTGTTTTCCATGATGGTTGAACTAGTTTACAATCCCACCAACAGTGTAAAAGTGTTCCTGTTTCTCCACATCCTCTCCAGCACCTGTTGTTTCCTGACTTTGCCATTCTAACTGGTGTGAGATGGTATCTCATTGTGGTTTTGATTTGCATTTCTCTGATGGCCAGTGATGATGAGCATTTTTTCATGTGTCTATTGGCTGCATGCATGTCTTCTTTTGAGAAATGTCTGTTCATATCCTTTGCCCACTTTTTGATGGGGTTGTTTGTTTTTTCTTGTAAATTTGCTTGAGTTCTTTGTAGGTTCTGGATATTAGCCCTTTGTCAGATGAGTAGATTGCAAAAATGTTCTCCCATTCTGTAGGTTGCCTGTTCACTCTGATGGTAGTTTCTTTTGCTGTGCAGAAGCTCTTTAGTTTAATTAGATCCCATTTGTCAATTTTGGCTTTTGTTGCCATTGCTTTTGGTGTTTTAGACATGAAGTCCTTGCCCATGCCCATGTCCTGACTGGTATTACCTAGGTTTTTTACTAGGGTTTTTATGGTATTAGGTCTAACATTTAACTCTTTAATCCATGTTGAATTAATTTTCGTATAAGGAGTAAGGAAAGGATCCAGTTTCAGCTTTCTACTTATGGCTAGCCAATTATCCCAGCACCGTTTATTAAATAGGGAATCCTTTCCCCATTTCTTGTTTTTGTCAGGTTTGTCAAAGATCAGATGGCTGTAGATGTGTGGTATTATTTCTGAGGGCTCTGTTCTGTTCCATTGGTCTATATCTCTGTTTTGGTACCAGTACCATGCTGTTTTGGTTACTGTAGCCTTGTAGTATAGTTTGAAGTCAGGTAGCGTGATGCCTCCAGCTTTGTTCTTTTGTCTTAGGATTGTCTTGGCAATGCAGGCTCTTTTTTGGTTCCATATGAACTTTAAAGCAGTTTTTTCCAATTCTGTGAAGAAAGTCAGTGGTAGCTTAATGGGGATGGCATTGAATCTATAAATAACCTTGGGCAGTATGGCCATTTTCACGATATTGATTCTTCCTATCCATGAGCACGGTATGTTCTTCCATTTGTTTGTGTCCTCTTTTATTTCACTCATCAGTGGTTTCTAGTTCTCCTTGAAGAGGTCCTTTACATCCCTTGTAAGTTGGATTCCTAGGTATTTTATTCTCTTTGAAGCAATTGTGAATGGAAGTTCATTCATGATTTGGCTCTCTGTTTGTCTGTTACTGGCATATAAGAATGCTTGTGATTTTTGCACATTGATTTTGTCTCCTGAGACTTTGCTGAAGTTGCTTATCAGCTTAAGGCGATTTTGGGCTGAGATGATGGGGTTTTCTAAATATAAAATCATGTCATCTGCAAACAGGGACAGTTTGACTTCTTCTTTTCCTAACTGAATGCCCTTTATTTCTTTCTCTTGCCTGATTGCCCTAGCCAGAACTTCCAACACTTTGTTGAATAGGAGTGGTGAGAGAGGGCATCCCTGTCTTGTGCCAGTTTTCAAAGGGAATGCTTCCAGTTTTTGCCCATTCAGTATGATATTGGCTGTGGGTTTTTCATAAATAGCTCTTATGATTTTGAGATACGTTCCATCAATACCGAATTTATTGAGCGTTTTTAGCATGAAGGGCTGTTGAATTTTGTCAAAGGCCTTTTCTTTATCTATTGAGATAATCATGTGGTTTTTGTCTTTGGTTCTGTTTATATGCTGGATGATGTTTGTTGATTTGCGAATGTTGAACCAACCTTGCATCCCAGGGATGAAGCCCACTTGATCATGGTGGGTAAGCTTTTTGATATGCTGCTAGATCAGGTTTGCCAGTATTTTATTGAGGATTTTTGCATCGATGTTCATCAGGGATATTGGTCTAAAATTCTCTTTTCTTGTTGTGTCTCTGCAAGGTTTTCATATTAGGATGATGTTGGCCTCGTAAAATGAGTTAGGGAGAATTCCCTCTTTTTCTATTGATTGGAATAGTTTCAGAAGGAATGGTACCAGCTCCTCCTTGTACCTCTGGTAGAATTCAGCTGTGAATCCGTCTGGTCCTGGACTTGTCTTGGTTGGTAGGCTATTAATTATTGCCTCAATTTCAGAGCCTGTTATTGGTCTATTCAGGGATTCAACTTCTTCCTGGTTTAGTCTTGGGAGAGTGTAAGTGTCCAGGAAATTATCCGTTTCTTCTAGGTTTTCTAGTTTATTTGCGTAGAGGTGTTTATAGTATTCTCTGATGGTAGTTTGTATTTCTGTGGGGTCGGTGGTGATATTCCCTTTATCATTTTTTATTGTATCTATTTGATTCTTCTCTTTTCTTCTTTATAAGTCTTGCTAGCAGTCTATCAATTTCGTTGATCTTTTCAAAAAACCAGCTCCTGGATTCATTGATTTTTTGGAGGGTTTTTTTTGTGTGTCTATCTCCTTCAGTTCTGCTCTGATCTTAGTTATTTCTTGCCTTCTGCTAGCTTTTGAATGTGTTTGCTCTTGCTTCTCTAGTTCTCTTAATTGTGATGTTAGGGTGTCAATTTTGGATCTTTCCAGCTTTCTCTTGTGGGCATTTAGTGCCGTAAATTTCCCTCTATACACTGCTTTAAATGTGTCCCAGAGATTCTGATATGTTGTATCTTTGTTCTCATTGGTTTCAAAGAACATCTTTATTTCTGCCTTCATTTCGTCATGTACCCAGTAGTCATTCAGGAGCAGATTATTCAGTTTCCATGTATTTGAGCAGTTTTGATTGAGTTTCTTAGTCCTGAGTTCTAATTAGATTGCACTGTGGTCTGAGAGACAGTTTGTTATAATTTCTGTTCTTGTACATTTGCTGAGGAGTGCTTTACTTCCAGTTATGTGGTCAATTTTGGAATAAGTGTGATGTGGTGCTGAGAAGAATGTATATTCTGTTGATTTGGGGTGGAGAGTTCTGTAGATGTGTATTAGGTCTGCTTGCTGCAGAGATGAGTTCAATTCCTGGATATCCTTGTTAACTTTCTGTCTCGTTGATCTGTCTAATGTTGACAGTGGGGTGTTAAAGTCTCCCATTATTATTGTATGGGAGTCTAAGTCTCTTTGTAAGTCTCTAAGGACTTGCTTTATGAATCTGGGTGCTCCTGTATTGGGTGCATATATATTTAGGATAGTTAGCTCTTCCTGTTGAATTGATCCCTTTACCATTATGTAATGGCCTTCTTTGTCTCTTTTGATCTTTGATGGTTTAAAGTCTGTTTTATCAGAGACTAGTATTGCAACCCCTGCTTTTTATTGTTCTCCATTTGCTTGGTAGTACCATTCAGGACATAGGCATGGGCAAAGACTTCATGTCTAAAACACCAAAAGCAACGGCAGCAAAAGCCAAAATTGACAAATGGGATCTAATTAAACTAAAGAGCTTTTGCACAGCAAAAGAAACTACCATCAGAGTGAACAGGCAACCTACAGAATGGGAGAACATTTTTGCAATCTACTCATCTGACAAAGGGCTAATATCCAGAACCTACAAAGAACTCAAACGAATTTACAAGAAAAAAACAAACAACCCCATCAAAAAGTGGGCAAAGGATATGAACAGACATTTCTCAAAAGAAGACATTCATACAGCCAACAGACACATGAAAAAATGCTCATCATCACTGGCCATCAGAGAAATGCAAATCAAAACCACAATGAGATACCATCTCACACCAGTTAGAATGGCGATCATGAAAAAGTCAGGAAACAACAGGTGCTGGAGAGGATGTGGAGAAATAGGAACACTTTTACACTGTTGGTGGGATTGTAAACTAGTTCAACCATTATGGAAAACAGTATGGTGATTCCTCAAGGATCTAGAACTAGATGTACCATATGACCCAGCCATCCCATTACTGGGTATATACCCAAAGGATTATAAATCATGCTGCTATAAAGACACATGCACATGTATGTTTATTGTGGCAGTATTCACAATAGCAAAGACTTGGAATCAACCCAAATGTCCATCAGTGACAGATTGGATTAAGAAAATGTGGCACATATACACCATGGAATACTAGGCATCCATAAAAAAGGATGAGTTTGTGTCCTTTGTAGGGACATGGATGCAGCTAGAAACCATCATTCTCAGCAAACTATCACAAGAACAGAAAACCAAACACCGCATGTTCTCACTCATAGGTGGGAACTGAACAATGAGATCACTTGGACTCGGGAAGGGGAACATCACACACCGGGGCCTATCATGGGGAGGGTGGAGGGGGGAGGGATTGCATTGGGAGTTATACCTGATGTAAATGACGAGTTGATGGGTGCTGACGAGTTGATGGGTGCAGCACACCAACATGGCACATGTATACATATGTAACAAACCTGCACGTTATGCACATGTACCCTAGAACTTAAAGTATAATAATAATAAAAAATTAAAAAAAAAAAGATGTGACTCTTTCATAATTCAATGGATGAAACTTTCCCCAAATATGCCAAATACACTTTGCTAATCAAAATATAAAACATAAATTTCACTATTCTAAGGATGAAAATTTGTAATTAATTCATTTTCAAATTAATTTAATTATAGTCAATTATTAAACTATACATAAAGTAAATATTTAAGATGTATTTATTTTGATTATTTGTCCTATGTAAAGTTGCCCTTGGGAATAATATTGCTCAGTCAAAGGGTCTCCTCTCCCCTGTGCCTTAAAGCAGAGTTCTTCCTTGCCCTCATCCAAACAAAAACCAGCCTGGCTGGTTCTAAATCCCCTCCTTCATTCATGTACAGAGTAATTTAGTTCCTAATTCCTTGAAACGTGCCCTCTAGTTAGCAACTCTACACCTGGAGAATGGTGTCAGATTATAAGTAGCAATCATTATTTATTTCTGTGACTAGTGCTAGTAAATCACTGAGTGTCTACTATGTGTGGTGCATTAGGATAAGCATTACATTACCTCATTTGCTGAATAAGTTAGGTTAGCATACACTCTTGGTGTCCAATCGCCTCTGTGTGCTATATGGACTCATATATGGACATTATATATATGAGTCATATATATGGAGATTTTATATGAGTCCATATATGAGTCCATATAGCGCAAAGAGGTAATTGGACACCAAGAGTATATGCCAACCTTTTACTCGAAGCTCCCCTCCACCTCCAGACCACAGGCATAAGGTCTTCATATCTGTAACAGATTTTGCCACAGACACGAAATGAGAAATAAATGCACACTGTACCAATAAAAATACTTAAGGTTGAATATTAGACATTTTTATTTTTGAAAGTTTCCCCGTAAATTTCTGCTCCTTTAGGCTTGTTTCTTTACATGTTAATGGGCCCTATTTTTCATTTCTCTCTTGAAGGCAAGCAAGCAACTAAGAAAGCCAAAAGTAGTACCGTAATTAGAGCAGAAACACATTCCTCTCTAATATTTTACTTAGGAAATCCAGTCCTTCTAATAAAATTATCTTTCCAAAGCTTTCCCAGGGACCCAGGATTTTATGTCTGTGAGATCTACATATATATGATAACAAATTCGAAAGGGAAAAAAGTGTGAAGAGTCTCCCATCCTTATCTCCCCATTCCCTTCTACAGAGGCAACCACCATTACAAGTGTCTCATACATCTTTCCAGAAGAGCACAAAATAAATACATGATCAAATCCTTTAATATTACTTTCATATTTTGCAAAAAATGATAGCATAATAGTGTTAAGTATCTTGCTATTTTCACTTAACATTTTATCTTAGCGAGTGCTCTTTATCAGTATATATATATATATGGCTGCCTCATAGTGTTTAAGAATATCTGTCGTATAGATGGACCATAATTTACATGAAGTGTCTTACAAAAGGACTTGAATTTTTCCCATTATTTTTGTGTAACTGTGCTACAACAAATATCCTTGAGCATGTTATTCTGCACAAGTATATTTAAAGGATAAATTCCTAGATGAGTTATGCCATTTGCATGTACTAAGATAGGTATTGATGAATATATTTAACAAATATTTATTGAGCAGTGCCTGTATGAGGCACTGTTATAGATGCTTGGATACATCAATGAACAAGGATCAAAGATCAATGAACATCAATAAACAAAGATCCCTGTACTCACAGAGCTTACATTCCAATGTGGAAGGACAGACAATCAACACCACGAACAATAAGTAAATCATACAGTGGCTTTCTATAGGGAAAGTCTAAGCTGAGTAAGGGGAAAGGGTGAGTATGTGTTTGAGGCATATACAATTTAAAATGGCGTGGTCAGAGTTGGCCTTATTGAGAGAGTGACATTTGAGCAAAGGCTTGAAAGAGGTAAGAGATATCCATGAGGATATCTAAGGAAGTGCTTTCTAGCCACATGGAATAGTCAAATATCACATCTTATTTCGCTTAACCTTATCTATGTTAGACTTTCAGTTTTTATTATTATTTTTTCTCCTTATTTACTATATGGCCTGTGTTTTCTTAGTTTAGTTTTGAATCTTCTGATATTCTGGAAGGTTTATCTTTTTTTCTACTTGTTACATTTATTACCACAATTTTATTGAACGCTTAATTACGGATTTCTTTATAAAGTAGCCACTGACTGGCAACGATGAGTAATGATAGGAAAAACTACTATCCAATTTTGTCGACTATATTGTTTTTCTTACAATGTTATTATATACTTATGTATCTATTAGTTAACTTGGCAGATTTTTTCATCCCCAGCCATAAAAGAAGAAATCCCCTTCTAGTCCCAATTGTCGATAGTTATATTATGCCTATGTTAAGCATTAGCATAATATTTATATTTGTTTTCTGTTTAACCATAGTATATATGTTTGTTTTAGTCTTAGTCCTATAGTTACATTGATTTAATACTTAACCATTGGCACTTTTGCACTAGAGATTCCATTCATTTATTGGTGGCCTAAAATTTATGCTTTTCCTAGAAAGGCTCAGGAGGACTCTATTTCTCAAGTTCCTGCCTGTGCAAAAATATGTGAAAAATATGATACATTTTCGGTGCCGGAAGAAGGGAAAGGATTAGTTACACATATTGAGTAAGCAAATACCATCTCCAAGGTTTGTGACTATCTTTGAGAATGATCAAGTCACATTTTAATAACTATATTTCTCAATGAACACCTGGCTAATCAATGATATGAATCCTGCTTTTGGCTTGCCATTTAGCCCTTTACAGAGCTTGCAAATGCTTTGGAGGCTACAGTAAAAAAAGAAACTCAAATGAAAAGTCTTAATATTAAAAGGCAGAACATTTACTAACTTCATTATGTAAATTAGTATCAAATAACCAACATTAACATAATAGTTAAATTGTGTTCCCCTACCTTAGAATACTACATGATTATTAATGATTATGCTTTTAGAATGTATTAATACAGGAAAACACTAATGGTATGATGATAATTTTTTTAAGCGGGATTCAAAATTATATAATTGTTAGCAGTTAAAGTAAGGTCTGGGATGGGAGTATTTGTTGGTATTATAATTAATTCTGTCCTGCTATAGCCTTCCCTCCTGCATTTATTACTTTTATAAACAAGAGAAAACTACCTCTTCTTCAATTATAAAACAAGTATCACAGACGTTAATATTTGTAAAGTGCTCTGAACAGCGTATGGCAAATAGAAATAGTACAATAGAAAGTAGTTTGTTGAATAAAAAATAATGAATTAATTCATCTATATATGTATTTTGGCGATTACAGAACATAATTAAAGGTAACTAAAAATAAGTCAATGCTCCTCTAGACTCCTTTGGGTCTACATTTTATACATTTTGCAAAATATATAAAACCATAAAACCAGAACTTCTACAGCCTCTAATCAAGGAATGCTCTTCCATCTCTAATAACGCTCATCCTTTCATCTCCTGCTTCTCTGCTCTGTATACTTCTCACATATGCTCCTCTATACTCCCCTCCATACTCTATACTCTCCTCTGTACTCCTCTGTACTTCTTTTCTTTCTCTCTTGCAGAACCTACTCCAGCTTCTCCCAGACGAGGTCCCAAATGGGATCTGGTCCCCACCCTCCTTGTGCAACCCATTCTATTAACCCCTCCCTTCTGGCCACTCAGGCTTTTCACTGTCCCGTAAAGGATCCACATTCATCACTCCCTCAACAACCCCACCTCTGCTGGTCCCCTCATTTCCTCCCTCCGCTTCCTCTTCTCTTCTTTGTCACATCACTACTGCTCTCAACCATTCCATACTCCTCCTTTTCACCTCTTTCTAAAGGTGGGACCCAGGGCCTCATTAAGATTTTCATAAAATCTATGCAGCTTTACATTCCTAGGCCCTTTCCACTATGACATTCATATATACATATATAAATAATATTTACATCTGCATTGGTATAAGACATATACAATCCAGGCTGGCTTCACTATCACACATACATCATTATATTCATTTTTCTTCTGATTTTAAAATCAATTTTAAAAATTGGGGTGCTGTAAAATGTAAATCAGGCTTTAGGCATGGTGCATACTATGCCCAATGGATAAGTCTGGCTTACTGAGACCTCCCAACGAAATCCTCCACCTGGCACTTGAATACCTTCAGAAGGAACACAATATTTAAAATCTGTAGTAATTTTATTTTGGAATGAACAACCATGTGGAAATAAAGCTTAAAAATAATGTAAGGAAATCCATTTCCATTAAAGATGAGAACATTCCAGAAACAAAAATGCATACGTTAACTTCACTTTACAACAGTACATGGTGCAGTCTGTGGCAGGCCTTAGGAAAAATGGTTTTAACCCATGCCTCACTGAACAGCAATAAAGAAACTATGTTTTGAGTAGATCACTATATAAGATAAAATATAAAAGCCTACAAACAAGGTAACTAACATTAAATGTGAATTTGCTATAAACGTTTATTCTTATACTAGCAGTTTCACTAATCAAGTGTATTTTAAATAATATAATCTGCTGCATTTCTATAACAAAGAGATGAAGGCACAGCTAGTGCAAGCATAATAAAATCCATTTACCTCAATGAGAAGGCTAGGAAAAGGATGCTATCTCGCTTCACTTTACAATCCCAAACATAGATCTCAGTTACAAGTTCTGGTAATTTTTCATAGCTACAGCCTAATAGCAACCTAAAAAAAGCAATGGATTCACAATAGTAAAGTCTTCACATACTTTGAGAATTCACTGCCTAATAAAATTGTTGACAAAGTTTATACCACTGGAGTGCTAGGTGAAATGCATTGTTAAATATATTTGGACATAATTTTAAATTGAAGACTACCAAGAAGAGACACGTGAAGACTGCAAGTAACGAATGATTAAGTTTTGGTTATTGTAAAAGCCGGTTGTTAACCTGGGGGCCCACATACTCCAACCATTCTGCTTCAACAATCGTTGACTTCTGCCTGGGAGTTTCGGTTTTTGCCTTTAGCACCATAAAGTGCAGTCACCCAATTCTCCTGAGTCATTCTGTCATAAACCAGGTTATTACATTCCCCGATCATAGCCTCTTGCTCTGCCTCAAGGGCTTCTCCTGTAAAGTATAACACAGCTCTTGAGATGACAAAAGTGTGCAAGGTGTGAGCTAATGAGGTCATCCTCATTAGCATCTAGGCCCCACTGGAGAGCATTGAAGAAGGACTCTTGGGGAAATTCCCGGGTTGCGGTACACATCAGCCCCCCAAAACTGTGTCTTTCAGGACCGTTTGCACAGTGACGTTCTTTCCCTTCTTCCATTCTATCATGGTGCCAAAGCAATACTCTACCGCAGATCCCCTGAAGGGGTGGGGGTCACAGTAATCGAGCTTAGACTTGAGGGTGTATGTTTCGGTCAGCACCTCATTTGTGAAGTAGTCGTTGGGTTCGGAGTGAAATCCCAGTGTAAAAGTGAGTGGCTCCTTGGATTTTGGAAACTTGACTTTCACGTCTCGCAAGAGCTTCAGAATGGGATCGTCATACTTTTGTCGTCGTTGTTTCGTTTTTTCGGAGTATTGCTCTGTAGCCCAGGCTGGAGTGCAGTGGCGCAATTTCAGTTCACTGTAACCTCCACCTCCTGGCTTCAAGCGATTCTCTTGTTTCAGCCTCCTGAGCAGCTGGGACTACAGGCGCGTGCCACCACGCCCGGCTAATTTCTTTTTTTTTTTTTTTGTATTTTTAGTAAAGACTGAGTTTCACCGTGTTAGCCAGGAAGGTCTCGATCTCCTGACCTTGTGATCCGCACGCCTCGGCCTTCCAAAATGCTGGGATTTCAGGCGTGAGCCACCGCGCCCGGCCTAGTCATATTTCTTAATCAGCGGGGCCACCTCCTGGACATTCTTTAAAGCCGTGAGCCAGAAATCGGGGATCCCTATAGGATTCTCTTTTTCTCCGTCCATATTATGTCCCTCGATTCCTCCATACTCCCCAAACACCTCCCCGACATTCTCGAAATCCTCCTCACAATCCTCCACCAAGTTCTCATACTCTGGATTCTCCTCTGGACCATATATCTGAGCATTAGAATCACCGGCCACCTCATTATACTCATAGTCCGCGACCTTGAACTTCATCTCTCACACTCCTCTTTCGCTCATACAGTGCATTGGTGATCTGCCGTCTCTTTTTCAATAAGGGTTCATAGATGGCAGCAAACTTCCTCTCGATGGAATGAAATTCCCTCAGGTACTTGGCCTCTAGGACGGCACATTTGGTCTGAAGCTTTTTGAGAGTGTACACTCGGTACTTAACCACCAGAGGCTGCCTCTCAATAAAATCTACGTCTGGGGAGTACTCCACCAAAGACTGAGGAGAGGCTGTGGCTGCCACAGCACCGGGTAATGGGCCCTTTTCACCGGCTGTGCTGTGTTCTCTGAACCCTTCCATTATTAGCTTTTTGGCAGGGAAGCACTCACCGAACTGTAGGCGATGGCTTGGCCCAGGCTGCCGGCACCTGGGGAGGCTAAGACGGATGCTGAATGAAGCAGCTGCAGCTGCTATGGAAGCTGGCCTGGGGTGGCGCAAGCCGCGGAGGGCAAGAGTAGCAGGATAAAGGTCTTTCCCACTAGCTGCCGTGGCAAAAGGAGGAGGTTCCACAATCCCATTGTGCAGAAAATGACTCTCTAAACCCTTTTTTTGCTTAACAGCTCGCCCTATTTGCTGAGTAGCCGTGATTGACAAACCGTCGTCCAATGAATGATTAGATCCGTCACATTACTAGTGCCAGTCACCTTCCTGGCGGTAGCAGCTCCCACAGTTTCTATACGGGAGGGGCTTACTGAAAATCATCTGGTCGGGGAGAAGCGGTCAGAAACTGCTTTAAACCTGAGAAAACTTAAATGTAGAAGAGCAAAGAAATGAGGCGAGAGGTGTTTTTAGAGACCAGAAACGTGACTCAAAGCCTTATATTTAAATACACGAACAAAAGAGAAAAGGGGAAAAACATCAAAATATTAGCCGTGAATATCTTTAGATGGTGTGACTCCCCATTAACTTTTTATTTTCTAATTTTGGCTTTTCAAAATCTCTATGAAGGTTGTGCACTCGCTTTAGATTGGATCAACCCTGATAATATTTACCGGTGTGCAGGGGGATGAGATGGAATGGGGATGGGGGAAAGGAAGGCCTATGGTAACCAGTGCCCACAGTCATATGTATGACAAGTTCACACTTGACATCTGGGTTATCAATGACCCAGAGCACTGCTGCTGAATTGCCAATTACCCTTTCTCAATGCTGGCTCTTTTGGAGGCAAAATGGAAAGGATGCTTACATGTCAAGCGATATTACTGAAAAGCAAACCATTTGTTTTGAAATTCTGAATAAATTGGAAATATTTGATGACCCAGCACTAGAGAATAGATGAAAGACATAATATGATGTATTCAGAGCAGGGAATACCATGTGACATTAAAAATCCCTATACTAGGGAAAACAGGTTTTTTGGGGTGATATTTCAATATAGATCACCTATAATTTAAAGATTTCAATTTTTAAAAGGGGTTTGTTATTATATTACATATATAAAGGGTTTTCAAAAATAACAGTTTAGTGTAACAATCACATAAATACTCACAGTTAGGGTTTTAGTGTATTTGTTTCCAGGTTTTTAGAGATGTGTGTGTGTGTGTGTGTGTGTGTTAGTTTTATAAAATTATAAATTTATTATTGGTTGAGTGTTTCTCACTCTACCTCAGAGCCACCCTTTTAGATGACAGGTTTCTAGGGACTGTTGATTAGTTGTTTTCTTATGTTAGATGTGGTGCCTGTGCCACTTTCTGCAGATCCAGATTTCCACTTAATAAAACCCCTAGATGATAATGACAAAGAAGAGGGGAAGAGAAGAAACGGGAGTAGAAAGAGGACAGGGTGAAATTCTTCCTATTAGGCTGAAAGGCTCGTGTTAGGGAGTCACAACTGATAGGTCCTGGAGCCTGTCTTGTGTAGAGAATGGACAGAAGAGCTTAAATAGAATATAAAGAATAGATGTTGTTTTCCTCAGTAAATATCCTGTCAATGTTTAGCCACTCCTATTGTGTGTGTGTGTGTGTGTGTTTGATTAAAACACATCTCATTTAAAATACACTGAAAGCAGAAAACTCAAATAATATGTGAAGTTTCAGTAAAGATTCAGGTACATGCCTCAGTCCCATAGTTCCATAGTCATAGGTCCTAAATTGCTTTGTTTTCTTTTTTTTATTCTGTAATTGCAAACCGTTTTTCTTTTTCTGATAATAAGTATAATACAAACTTACTTTCAAAAATTTGGAAAATGAGGGATTCAAAGTGAATAACAGAAACCATCAGCAGTCTCACCATCCTGAGAGAATTAGTGTGATCATATTGGTACATTTTCTTCTTCTTTATGTGTGTACAACAAATGCACAACTTAAAAAATTAAGATCATTGTATTGATTCTTCCATACCTGCCCTCTTAGGTTCCTATCATGAGCAACTTCCTATGCCAATAAATGGTCTTCAAAATTATTATGTAAAATATCATTTATTGATAGTTAAGATATTTAAATAGTTTAATAAATAATAAATGAATAAAAAAGGATAGGTTCATTTAGATGAATTCAAATTTGTAAATTTCTTTTTATAGTCGTACAAGCAGTCTTCAAACCAAAAGTGATTACACTAAATGAAATGTTGCCAAGGAGAAGTAAGCAATATACACTAGGACCCCAATCTGTTTTTTTTAAATCTCTCTTTTGATCTAGTTGTACACCTGCCGACCTACCATCCTACACTCACACACACACACACACACACACACACACCCTAATTTGCATAGACAAAGTTTAAAAGGTGACAAAGACACTATCCTTGACTGAACTTTAGACAGGCTCTTCTAAGCCCTCTTTTCAACTAAGCCTCTTCCATGGGCCTTGTCCTCAAGTCTGCCTAGTCCAGTTTTACCAAGAATCCTGCTCGGCTAGTTTAGACAGGATCTTCCGAATCTTGATATATGATCACCCTCCAAATCTGATCAAATTCCTCATCCCTCACTATCCCCTGAGTGATATAGGATCATCTTGGCCTGCCTTCAGCATGAATCCTATTAGGTCTGTTTAGCAAGAATCCTCCCTACCCTTTATGTCTCTTCTTAGTAGTTTTCCACCCACCAAGCAATGCCCACCATCCCACCTTCCTACCCCTCTAACTCTTCCCCTCCCAACCCCACCCTCACCTGCTGCTTTGCTATAAATCCCCACTTGTTCTTACTGTTCGTGGAGTTGAAGCCCATCTCTCTCCCCATTGTGATAGTCTGGATACCACCTATCACAATAGTCCTTAATAAAGTCTTCCTGACTGCTTTATTGGTATCAGAACATTTTTCAACAATGTTTCTTTAACAATTTCTTTAACAATGTTTAAATACCATAAAGCCATATAGCCAGTTGTTATATCTGGAGTTGTGGAATTTGGGATAATTTCAATGCTTTTTTCTTCTGTACATTTGCCAGTATTTCCTATCTATTTTTATAAGTCATATTCATGAGTTGGATAATTAGAAACCATAAAAGAATAAATGAATGAGAGGAGAAGAGAGAAGCCCCAGCCTTTCCAATAGTAAATAACTCACCTCCCTTCAGAAGGAGCCCAGTCCACAAGAGAGATACAGAAAGGAGTTGGGTCACAGGAAAAAAGATTCAATACTTTCAGTGTCCTCTGTCCACCAGCAGGTCCCATTTAGATTACATTTTTTTCTTTGAATACATGGTTTGCACACCCCAGGCATTTCAAAACACTCAGCTGCTGTCATCCAATTTCTAGGTTCTCTAGAGAAACAGAACTAATAGAATATACAGTCATACACCACATAATGATGTTTTGGTCAACGACAGTGGTCCCATAAGATTAGAATACCATATTTTACTGTACCTTTTCTAATTTTAGATATGTTTAGAGACATAAATACTTACCATTGTGCTGCAATTGCCTACAGTATTCAGTACAGTCATATGCTGTACAGCTTTATAGCCTAAGAGCAATAGGCTATGAACTACCTGTGTAGTGGGCTCTACCATCTAGCTTTGTGTAAAGCATGCTCTATGAGAGTGAAAGGAGAAAAAATATACATTTGTTTTGTCTTTTATGATTGTATAGTTTTCTTTACTGTTGCTCTTTTTTTTTTTTTTAAGTGCACTTTGAGATAGCTACAAAACCCGGGTGGGGTGTGGTGGCTCATGCCTGTAATCCCAGCACTTTGGGAGGCCGAGGCAGGTGGATCACCTGAGGTCAGGAATTTCTGATCAGCCTGGCCAACATGGTGAAACCCCATCTCTACTAAAAATATAAAAATTAGCCGGGCATGGTGGTGTGTGCCTGTAATCCCAGCTACTTGGGAGGCTGAGGCAGGAGAATTGCTTGAACCGGGAGGTGGAGGTTGCAATGAACTGAGATCACACCACTGCACTCCAGCCTGGGCAGCAAAGTGAGACTCTGTCTCAAAAAAAAGAGAGGGAGACACAAAACTGGTTTTCAGAGAATTACAAAGGCTAAGACTGATACAAATCCATATGAGATCCAAATAGAATAACAAACACAACAGTACTGAACTACTTCTGTTTAAAACTGCAATTATTATATTGCCCTTAAGCAATATGATTTATGTACATTATAATTATATAAAATGAGTAGAGAAGTTTTTATTTGACATGCAATAACAATTCAGTAACTACTGCTAACTCCTTCCTTGCAAAAGTTTTATTTTTGGGAATTTTAATAAGCACAAATGTAAAGAAGCCAAATTACTAATTTCCAAAGAGTGCAGATTTGTTTGGCTTGTCTTTCATTTAACTATGGAAATTCCTTGCCTCTATTATAAATATCACAGAACTTTGGCTGGTTGCGATGGCTCACGCCTGTAATCCCAGCACTTTGGGAAGCCAGCATGGGCAGATCACTTGAGGTCAGGAGTTCGAGACCAGCCTGACCAACATGGTGAAACCCCGTCTCTACTAAAAGTACAAAAATTAGCCGAGCATGATGGCAGGTGCCTGTAATCCCAGCTACTCAGGAGGCTGAGGCACGAGAATCACTTGAACCCAGGCAGAGATTGCAGTGAGCCGAGATCTCACCACTGCACTCCAGTCTGGGTGACAGAGTGAGATTCCATCTCAGAAAAAAAATAATAAATAAAACAAATAAGTAAATAAATATCACAGAACTTTAACTGACAGTAATACAGCCTTGTAATAATTCTAATTCTAAAATGATGAAATCAAATCAGAAAACCAGTTTGACCCTCTAACTTATGTTAAATTAGAGCAGTGACAAAAGTATTGAATGTACACTTTCTGGCAGATTTTATGTATTTATTTATTTAGACACACAGTTCAGATCTACATGGAAGTAGATCTTCCAAATACAGAGCAACTTAAATCCCATGGGTCTATTTCAACATATTAAATTTAGAGAACAATCCATGGGCTTTCCGAAAAACAAAATCTCTAATGAATTGACTAGATTGTCTTCTGATGACAGCATAGCGGATACATAAATAGTACCCTTGGAATCTGTATAAGAGAATGAAAGAAGTAGCAAATCAATGAGGCTGTGGGTTTCACTTCTTTATGCATAGAGGTCAAGAGGTTTCACTGGGCTTTTAAATCCCCAGTATACTTATACCACTTCACCACCCAAAACAACTATCTCACCATCCTCCCTATAACATCCTCTAAAAATAAGCCAGTAGACATTTGTTTCCATAGACAAAGTCACGACATTCCTACATCTTACATAAATTACATTTAATAGTTGTTCCTATTGTTAACCATATAGGACTAAATAATGAAAATCAAATCCTACCTACAATTTTAGATATATTTTTATGTTATAACTTCCCTGTACTGTATGGCTTTGCTATCATTTAAACTCAGAATGAACTTTTGGAGAATAAAAGAGTATATTTGTGCTTACAGATAGGAATTACTTATTTCCAGATTGTAAGTGTCATCACCACGAAGTAATGATATGTGGTCATTCACATGTTAATTAGCTTGAGTTAGCTATTCCACAATGTATATACATTTCAAAACATGTTGTACATGACAATACATATATAATTTTAAATTGTCAATTAAAATTAAATAAAATTTGAAATTTCTTGTAAATAAAACCTTATATTCCTGATTCAAAAAAAGAAATCATTTATTTCTAAAATCATATCTAATCTTTTTCAAAGTGTGTTTTACCAATGTCTTTTTCTTTGGGGCTTGACATTTTTATTATGAGTCCACAATTTATTGTAAAATCCTTATAACATATTCTTTCCAGCTTCTTCATCTGGAAAATCATGTCTTCAGTCATATGATGAATCAGTAGCAATGTTGGAAATAACATTGAATCTCTTGAATTTCTCCTCATGTTTTATCTAGACAGTGAAATTTATAAAAGTCACCTAGGAAAATTTCTCAAAGTTCAGCCAACAACAGGAAAAATTGCCACAGATCATAGTCTTGAGTAAGAAAAAAGCAGCCACTGATATGGAGAGCCAGCCTAGCCCTCAACAGGTGCTCTCCTCTTTAACATAAACCATCTCACAACACCAATCTAAGAGACGGCCAGTCTGTTACAGTGACGGATCAAAAAGGGTTACTCTGCAATTGTGTTTGAATATAGAAAAACACATGAACATTGTTCAGAGCACAAAAATGACCAAATACTCCCTTATTCCGGCCAGTGTGAGTAACTACTGTTACTTTACCAATTAGAGTTTTAGTCTCATTCTGATATTCCCTATTTCTAGATAATACATTTAAAAAGACAATCACAGAATTACACCCACCCCCCAACATAATCTAATCCAGAATAAAGCCTAGCTTTCTTAAATCCTCACCCCACTTGCCTAATACAAACACAAATTTTGTATTAAATTCCTTTCAATACCCACTGTATGGCGTTGTTCAAGACAACCCCTAAATTCAGAGATTCACTACTGATCCCAGAACTCAGCATACAGTCATAATGACAGCTAAGATTTATTTTAGTGAAAGGACACAGAGCAAAATCAGCAAAGGGAGAAGGCCCATGGGGCAAAGGCCAAAGGACACCAGGTACAAGCTTCCAAGAGTCCTAAGAGGTGTCACCACTATACACACTTAAACTTCTCCAGCAATGACCTGCGCCAACACCTATTAGGTGTTGCCTACAAGGAAGCTCATCTGAGACTGAGTGACCAAGGTTTTTACTGGGGGCTAGCCACATAGGTACCCTCTGCCTAGCCCATAAAAGTATTTTATACTCTCAAAAGGAAAGTCGGTGTTCAGAGTAAAACACACTGCTTTTACTAACAATTGAGGCACAATGAGCCTTGTGTATCAATTAGGAATCCTATTAATGTAGGAAACTGGTTACCAGACAAATTTCCAGGTTCTAAACAGTGACCTAACTTGCAAGCAAACTTTTCAACATACATCAATCTCAGACCTGCTATGTTAAAGCTTTTCAGCACAGTCTACACCCGTGGCTGTTGGACAAGGCATTTTTATCAGTAAGACCCCATTTAGCAGGGGGATACTAGCCTGCAGGATTGATTTCAGTTTATGCCCTTTAGAAATCCTGGATTTCACCAGTTAAAAAGAATCCCATTAATCATAGAGGTCTATATTAGAAAGCCAGGTGGCTTCCTACTTAGGTTTTTGCATTAGTCTTTTTTTTTTTTTTTTTTTTTTTTAACAGATTGGGGCATCAATTTAAGCAAAGCACAACCCTGATCAGGAAGCTGAAGCTGACTTGAATGCTCTCCAGGGCTGAGGCAGCATGATGATAAAGCACACACACAGGAAGTACAATACCAGAAGGTAGAAGTGGTATCTATGGAAAAAGAGTGCACGGTTGTTAGGATATCCCAAGAAAGACATAGTTAGTCAGATGTACAGGTTAACAGGGCCTCTAAAGTGGCCTTCCATTGATTCCTAGTCTTGTCCAATTAATTCAGTTTAGTCCTTGGTTTTGGACAGACTGCCTCAAGGCAGTCAGTTTCAAACAATTTTGCTTATCCGTGACACCAGTTCATCTGTTTTGTGTGTGTATATCATCTGGAGGTGGTCTTCACAGAAAAAGCAGGACTTGGGGCCACTCGCTTTTGTCTCATAGTCAGCACTGTCAGGTGAGATCTTAGGCTCAGCAGTCAGTTTGGATTCAAAGCATTCTCAGCAGCTTGGGAGATAACACTGATGCTTTTACTGGGGAGGAGGGGAAGCTTCCAGAAGCAGTTCTGACAAACAAAGCTCTCTATCCCTTCTTCTCTGCCTCCATGGGTGCCTGGTTTGTTTTTCTTAGTTTTTCTCAGTTGTTACAAAGTCAGTGTGCCTCATTCAGCAATCGTAATTTACATCTTTCCTAATTATTTTTTCTCTCATCCAGACCATTCATCTGGGTGGGTTTCATGAAAGAGGGACCAAAACATTTCTACAGAAAAACAATTTTACTGACTTAACTGGACCATGTTCTGATCAAATCCTAAATTTTCAAAATGTGTTTATATAACCTGAACTCCTTTTGTCCTGATCATTTATCCAATGAACAGCCACTAAAAAAACAATGCCTTTCCAGGGACAACTGTACAAACTACCAGGAGAAAGGCAAAGGAAGTAGACTTAGGCTCAGCTCACTGTTGCAAAGTGCAACTAATCCAGAGAGGCAAACACAGCAAGTCAATAGCATCCAGCAATCTCTAAGAGGGAGTCAAGTGTCTAATCTTAGGTACAGGAGTCACAGTGTTGTGCTGTGCCCTCCTCTAAACTTGCAGCTTTCATCTGGAATTACATTTAAGGATTCAATTAGTCTCCATGTTAGAAATAAAGAGCCATTCAGTAGTTCAATTTTAAAAGGTCCCATTAGAGAATAAGCCTTTTTCTGCAGGCAGCTGTATATAATCCCAGTGGTCCAACAAAGATACAGGATGCTTTCATAGCTTATGGTCTCATAGAGGAGCATACTAAATCTGCAACAAAGTCTGTGTCGGAGTTCTGTTTATTAAATGAAGCGATTTCATTCAATTTCAGTTCAGTATACTTACTCCCGAGGCTGAAACAGCTCACAGAAAACAGTATCAGGATTCACATTACAGTCAGGTACAGGCAATCAGCATCTGCAAATTCAGGATTCCAACGAAGCAATAGGCTTTTTCCTAGGCATCAGCAAAGATGGTATGTTGCAAGATCACACAGCTGTGTTCCAAGTTCAAGTGACAAGCAAGGCTTTCCTAAGTACTTTTTTATATTGTCAGTGTTGGAGTCCAGATTGGCCTCCTCAAAAATTATGCACATTGGGACAAAAAAATGAACAGCCTCTAATGGTCAGACATTTCATTTCAACAAGGGCTCATTAGCAAACTAAAAACCATTATTAATACTCCAAAAGTGTGTTTCCATCTGGGATTGCCTATCTTCTAACGCTGTCTCCCTTTTTAGAGGTTCTAATAGACAATAATTATACCAAAAATCATCAGTTACGTAGACTTGATTCCTTCCTAATACTAAAAAGTTTAAATTCCAGTTTGCCCACTGGCTGGCAAAAGCAAGAGAGTTGTGTCTCACTAATGTTTGCTTTTTGTGTATTTCCCTGATCATGATGATTCCTTCAGCATTTATGAAATTACAAGCATATACATTTTACATTAGTTTTAATTTATACATCCACACACAATGGGCACAAAATAAAAGGTGATTTTTAATTCTTTTTCTTTTTGCACTCATTTTAAGTTTACTCAACCCCCTGTGAATCAATCAGCACTTACAGGATAAACAACACAGTTTTTGAGAGGTTCTAAGTTGAATTCCAGGTGGAGCAGAGAGTGTGGGTGGAGGATGCTGCAGTTGTGGCTGGCTTTTAAAAAACTTTTTCTTATTCCTCTGGTTTGTCTAAAGTGTTACTCCAGTCCTGAACACTGATTAACTTTCTTTCTTCCCACTTAGAGGAGATAGGAACACACACTAAACACTTATGGCCCATTCAAAGCTCCCCACTGGGAATGTGTGTGCTGCCTTTTCTTTTCCCTCTTGGAGGAGAGAACAAAATACAAAGATGACATATGGGGTTTGGTTTTTATGTTCTCACTTTAGCCTGAAAAGCCAAAACATCCAATGATCCAGGGAACCAACTCTGCTGTGCTTGGCTATGCCATCTTAAAATTCCACAGGTAACTTTTAACTCTTACAACAGACAGCAGCTCTGCTGATATTTTATACCATGAATTAATCTGTGGAATTCAGGCATCAAAGGTTGTTGTGTTAGTCTGTTCTTGCATTGCTTAAAAAACTACCTGAGACTGGGTAATTTATAAAGAAAAGTTTAATTGGTTCATGACTCTGTAAGCTGTACAGAAAGCATGGTGCTGGCAACAGCTCAGCTTCTGGTGAGGCCTCAGGAAGCTTACAATTATGGCAGAAGGTAAAAGGGGAGCTGGTATCTCACATAATGATAGCAGGAGCAAGAGAGAGAGAGCAGGTATCACATGCTTTTTAAACAACTGGATCCTGTAAGAACTGACTCTCTAGCTAAATGACAGCACCAAGTCATAAGAGATCTGTTCCCATGACCCAGACACCTCTCACCAGGCCACACCTCCAACATTGGGAACCACATTTCAGCATGAAATTTGAGTGGTACACATATACAAACCATATCAGTTGTCATCCACTGCTCCTTCATCTTTCCTTTCACAAACAATGCTTCTGCCATATTACAATGAATCGGAGTCATTCTACTGAATCCTATTTTTAAATCCAATTGTGTCAGAAATCCCCAAGACCACTACCAGGATTAGTGATTCACTGGAGTGAGTCACAGGACTAAGCATATAGTCATGGCAAAAATTTATTACAGCGAACAGATACAAAGCAAATCAGCAAAGGTAGTAGGCACATAGGAGAAGTCTGGAAGAAACAAGGGATTGACTTTTAATAGTCTTCTCCCAGTGGAGTAGGATAGGATGAACTTACTTACATGGGTGAATTTACTAGGAAAGAGTTGTGACATATTAAATTCATAGAATGAACTTGCAAATCCAGTTTATAGGCATATGAACAAGGAAACAGAATGAAATAGTAAGTTCATAGGATTGACTTACATAGAATGAACTTGTTAGGAAAGCATTGTGACAAGACCTGCAAAGTGTTGTCTACCAGGAAAACTCATTAGAGACTAATGTCCAAAGTTTATGGGCTTTTTTGTCGGGGACATTAGTTCAATAGGCACCATCTGCCTAGTATGTAGCAAGTTCCACACATCTAGAAGGAAAGTAGATGTTTAGCATACACCACACTGTTTATACAGACAGCCTACACGGAGTGAGCCACACTTATCATGTAAATTCTATCAGTATAGAAAACTGAATACCAACCAAGTTCCCAGAATGCAGCCAAAGTCCAACTTTGCAAACAAACTTTTGTAAGGCTAGGCAGTCTTAACCCTACTGTGTTACCCACTTATTGAAATGCTTCATGGTACTTCTTGTTGTGCATTCTTCCTTGCTGCAACAAGTAGGAAACCCAATTTGGTCAACTGCAGGTGTATTCCTGGTGACCTTGGACTGGGAGGCATTGACATCTTTAAAGAACTATATTTTCCCTTCTCTAGTAAATAAAGAAGTTCTCTGAATATGCTGGTCTAGGAGCAAATCCAGTTAATAGGCATATGAACAAGAAATTAGAATGAATGCTAATGACATCTTTTCATGCAATGTGAAAATTAAAACTTTTTCATTACTTTCTAATTTTACTAGATTTTACATCCTATTGATGTATAAATTCAAAACTTTAAAAGACAGAAAGTCACCTTTGTGCAATATATATTACTCACTTGAATACATACCAATATAGAAAACCACTTACTGGTCAGTTAGAACACATAGGGCAAAGTTTAAATATTCAGATCATTTCTTTCATGGATGACATTATAATGTATAGGTGAAGGAGACTTTTACATCCTGGATCATGATTAAGAGGAACTCTTTGGAAAACACAGAGATACTTTATCTCACATAAAACCAAAAATAAGATCCACCAATTATTAAAGTGAAACCACTGAGTACCCTAGTGCAAAGGAATCCTCTCTTTCCTAGGAATGAAGTCCTTTTTAATTTCCATATTTTAGAGGCATATATAGTGAATGGAAAGAAATTTAATCAAAGAAATACCAAAAAGACACTTCAGTCACCAACGCAGGAAGAGCTCTTGCAGGCATTCATGTTAAATTTTAATTTGCTGAATCCTTGGGCAGAAGGATAACATATTTTAAACACCTGACATGGCCAGAAGTGACTACATGAATTATATGTGAAGTGATCTGAAATACTACTGCCAGCACATTCCTGGAAGATATAGCACTCCCATCAATAACCATGTCTCACTAAGACACCGAATCACAGGAGTAGAAACAAGAAGACAGCTGTTCCTGTGATCCCTTTAACCCATCCCTTTTAACAAACACGCACATTCTGCCTACTAGGTAAGACCAAGACTGCTTATTTTTGTAAAGGTTGAGTGAGTTTTTTTCTTACAGTCAGATAACTTGTATCCTATCACATTTATATCAATTATATTAATTTAACAAAGATCCCCAAGGGAAGAGGGGCTAAATATTCAAATATAATAACTTCAAGATCTGTGTGTAAGGTAAACCAAGGTAAACTGGATCTACAAAATTAGTTATTCGCCTTTTGGAGATCATAGACTCCAAGAAAATTCTGTTTAAAATGTGGACCACCACCTGGTTATCACTTAAAAAGCCACTCACATACAGTTTTATGTATAATTTTACGGAGTTCCTAGACTCCCTAAAGGCCACTTGTGGATCCCGAGTTGAGATTAAGAACCCCATAGGCAGAATAACAGTGTTAAAGCTGTTCAGGTGAAAATCTGGGGATCCAAAAGTGAATCGATCAATATTAAAAGACTTTAGTAAAGTTGGTAAGCCTTCATAAAGAATAATTAGATTGTTTACTTTATAGGTTTGCCCAGTTTATCTTCTCATCCCCCTGATGAGAACTTGCCATTTTAGTCTGTAACATTTGCTTCAATAAGTGTTCCATTAAATAGATTTTGAAGTCTTTCTCCAGTGAGCAAAAAGGCTGGCATTTTCTCGTTTCTTCACAATTGTGGTTTATGATAAGCTTAAAGCTGATGATGAATATGAATGACATCACTTGCTCTCAGTCATGTCTCAAAATATCCGTAGCATTGAATCTGTCTAACACAGACTTCTTTAACAAAGATCGTTACTTGGATCATACCTCCATGGTAGGCACTATCTGCACAAAGTTTGGAGGAACAATATGAATCTCTCCTTCCCAAAAGAGTCAACTCAAGAATCAGGAATTGATAGTGGGTAAAAGAAGCAAGTAAGCGAGTTATGATGTGTTGTCACTATCAAGACTCAGAGTTACATTGTTGCGTTCAATCATGTGCTCTTTCTCCCCTTTACCTCTCTACTTATCTCTCCATTCACATCCATCAAGAAAAAATACCTCCAAACCAAAATATTTTGTAGATACATTCACATTAGAGAAAACTTTCTTCCTTGGCCACTTCCTATTAGATACTAGATATTTTGACACAAATGTCCTTGGTAAGCAAGGTGATTTGGGTAGGTTCCAGTTGCAATACATTGCTTTCTTAGATCCTTGGTTCAAAATGCAGAGAGAGAATCAGCGAGTTTCTACTGTAGCATTACGTCTTATGTGTATAGGATAGCCAGCAGAGATCATTACCTGGATTTCCAGACCACTTTGAAGGCTTAGTTCCTCGGATACTTTTTTCCTGCAATCTTATGGTAGCTTTCAAATGTTTTTCTGATTCCAGTCCCCTCTACTTCTTATGCTCCATGCACTGACACAAGCCAGATCCTTTAAGTGAAATGCATTTTGTTATATCAATCTCATCTCAAAAAATCTCTAGGGCTTCATCTGCCCTTCAGGATGACTAAAAAACTCTTTTATTTTGTCCTTCAATTCCCTTATATGAACCTCTGCTCTAGAACCCAATTAGTTCAGCCATTGTGCCTAGAATATGCCCTCTACTGTCCTATATGGTCTTGTGTTTGTGAGCAACTTCAAAAATAAAATAAAATCCATCAGGGTTCTGAATCCACTTTGGCTGTCTGATCAGGTCTGTGATTTCTTGGTAATATTGCTGTTCCACACATATCTATACTTAAATAATGGCTACATGAAGTTCTCTAAACAGAAAAAAAAGTAACTGAAGGGATACATATGCTAATTCAGGAAGGAAAATAACAATGGATTGGGCAAATATAGAGATAAATATAATAGAATATACTTTACCTCATGAGTCTTAAAAATTATGTTTCATGGTTGAAGCAAAACCATGACATCGGATTTTGCTAATATAATGCTGATTGACTGTACAGAAAATATTCAAGATATTTAAAATTTGACCGACAGGGTAAAAGGACCTAACAGAAGTAAGATTTCTATACATCTAAGTGGAAACATGACAATACTAGTAGACTATGATATATTATGTATGCATATTATAATATCTAGAGAAACCACTAAATAACATATGTAAAGAGATATGTTTAAAACCTAAAGATAAATCAAAATGGAATTCTAAAATGTCATCAACAAGGCAGGAAAAGGAAAGAGAGAAATAAACAATGAAAAGACAGAAAATAACTAATAAATTGGCAGACTAAAGCCTGTTAAGGGATTCCTCAAGACTACCTACACAATCAGAAACTTGATAAAAGTATTCATGAGACTCAGCATACAGTCATACTCGTGGCTAAGATTCATTACAGTGACACAAGAAGGCTATGCAACTGGATCAGCACGGAAAAAGACACAGGTAGTGTCTAAAGGCATCTATGTATGGGCTTTCTATGCTCTTTACCTCTCTTGAGAGGTAACAGAGTATACACTATCCCTCCATGATAAAAAAAAATTGCAGCAACACATATGTAACATTTTTGTCCAGAGTAGTCAGTTTGAGACTTAGAGACTACAGCTTTTATTGGTGGCAGTCACTTAGGCATTCTCTGCCTAGCAACTACCCAAATTACAGATTACCAGAGAAAAGCATGAGGCACAGCAAAACATCTTTATCTGTTATAAAATGTTTTAGAAGGTTGCAGATGCTAGCCAGTGGCCAACCTTGCAAACAGGCCCTTCTAAATATAGCAGCCCTAGGCCTGTTATGTTAACTAGAATCTCTACTGTCCAGCCCATCAGCCCTTTGCCCAGGTGGCTTTACAACAAAATTATTATCAGTAGCGACCTAAGTAGCATAGTGTGACCAATCTGCTGTATTGGTTTTATGCATGCCATTTAGAGGTACTGAACATAGTCAGTTAGAGCAAATTTTACTAGCCTTAAAGGTCTAGCTTCGAAACTCAGTGGTTTCCTCCTTAAGTTTTTTTTTTTTTTTTTTAAATCTTTTGTTTCTTGACCAGTGGTGTCAATCAAAGCACAAGAAAAACTCTCTCCAGTAAGTTGAAACTGAGCTGAAAGTCTTACAGTGCTAATGTTAAGGGGTATGGATGGAGTGGGGAGTAGCTCAACAGTCAGTTTGAATTTAAAGTACTCCCTGCAAGGTGTTAAAACAATAAGTGACATTTTTCTCTGAAATAAGGAGAAAACTTCTAGCAGTAGCTTTGCAAAACAAGTTACAAACAATCCAGCTACACTATTTCAGTTATTTTGAAATGTACAATTAAGTTACTGTTGACTATAGACACTCTGTTGTGCTGTCAAATACTAGGTCTTATTCATTCTTTCTAACGATTTTTTGTACCCATTTACCACCTTTACTTTCCCTGCACACCCACACCACCTTTTCCAGCCTCTAGTAACAACCATCTACTAGGTATCTCCATGGGTTCAATGGTTTTAATTTTTAGCTCCCACAAATAAAAGAACATACAATGCTTGTCTTTCTGTTCCTGGCTTATTTCACTTAACATAATGAACTCCAGTTCCATCCGTTTGCTGCAAATGACTGTATCTCATTTTTTATGGCTAAATAGTACTGCATTGTGTATATGCACCACATTTTTTGTATCTATTCATCTGTTGATGGACACTTAGATTGATTCAGAATCTTGGCAATCTTGGCAATTGTGAACAGTGCTGCAACAAACATGGGAATGCAGATATCTATTTGATATACTGAATCCCTTCTTTTGGGTATATATCCAGCAGTGGGATTGCTGGATCATATGATCACTCTATTTTTAGCTTTTTGAGGAACCTTCAAACTTTACTCCAGAGTGATTGTACTAATTTACATTCCCACCAACTTTGTATGAGAGTTCACTTTTCACCACATTCGTACCAGCATTTTTTATTGCCTGTCTTTTGCATATAAGCAATTTTAACTGGAGTGAGATGGTATCACATTGAAGTTTTGATTTGCATTTCTCTGATGACCAATGATGTTGACCACCTTTTCATGTGCCTGTTTGCCATTTGTATGCCTTCTTTTGATAAATGTCTTCAAATTTTTTGCCCATTTTTTTCAATTGGATTATTCAATTTTTTGTATAGAGATCTTTGAACTTCATTTATATTTTGCTGATTAATCCCTTGTCAGATGGGTGGCTTGCAAATATTTTCTCCCATTCTGTGGGTTTTCTCTTCATATTGTTAATTGTTTCGTTTGCTGTGCAGAAGCTTTCTAACTTGATGTAATCCAATTTGTACATTTTTACTTTGGTTGCCTGTGCTTCTGGTATATTACACAAGAATTTTTGCCCAGACCAATGTCCTGAAGATTTTCCCCATTGTTTTCTTGTACTAGTTTTATAGTTTAAGGTATTACATTTAAGTCTTTAATCCATTTTCATTTGATTTTTGTATATGGCAAGAAAGTCTAGCTTCATTCTTCTGCATATGGATATCCAGTTTTTCCAGCACCATTTCTTGAAATGACTGTCTTCTCCCCAGTGTACGTTCTTAGCATCTCTATCAAAAATGAGTTCACTGTAAGTGTGTGAATTTTTTTCTGGGTTTTCTATTCTTTTCTTTTGATCTATGCATCTGCTTATATGCCAGTACCATGCTGTTTTGGTTATGATAGCTCTGCAGTATAATTTGAAGTCCAGTAATGTGATTTCTTCAGTTTTGTTCTTTTTGCTTAAGACAGAGTCATGGTTATTGTGGGTCTTTTCTTGTTTCATATGAATTTTATACTTTTTTTCTATTTATGTGAAGAGTATCATTGACATTTTGATAGAGATTGCATTGAATGTGCAGATTTCCTTGGGTAGTATGGGCATTTTACCAATATTTACTCTTCCATTTATGCACATGGAATACTTTTCCATTTTTTTGGTGTTCTTTTTAATTCTTTCATTAGTATTTTATAGTTTTCATTATAGAGATCTTTCTCTTCTTTGGTTAAGTTAACACCTAGATATTTTAATTTTATTTGTGGCTATTGTAAATGGAATTACTTTTTACATTTCTTTTTCAGATTGTTCACTGTTGGTATATAGAAATGTTACTGATTTTTGTATGTTGATTTTGTATCTGCAATTTTACTGAATTTGTTTATCAGTTCTAGTAATTTTCTGGTAGAATATTTAGTATTTTCCAAACAAAAGATCATATCATCTGCAAACAAGGATAATTTGACTTCTTCCATTCTATTTGGATGCCCTTCAATTTTTTCTTTTGTCTGACTGCTCTAGCTAGGACATCCAGTACTATGTTGAATAACGGTGGTAAAAGTGGGCATCCTTGTTGTGCTCCAGATATTGGAGAAAAGGCTTTTCCTTTCTCCCCATTTAGTATGATACTAGCTATGGATCTGTTGTATATGGTTTTTATTATGTTGAGGTATGTTTCTTCTTTCCCCAAATTTTTGAGGGTTTTTATCATCTAATGATGCTAAATTTCCTCAAATGGTTTTTCAGCATCAATTGAAATGATCATATGGTTTTTATCCTTCATTTTGTTGATATGATGTATTGGATTGGTTGATTTGCATGTGGTAAACCATCTTTGCATCCCAGGGATTAATCTCACTTGGTCATGAAGAATGATCTTTCCAATGTCTTGTTCAATTTGGTTTGCTAGTATTTTGTTAAGAATTTGCATGTCAGTATTCATCAGAAATATTGTCTTGTAGTTTTGTGTTTTTGGTGTGGTTTTGTCTGGAATTGGTAGCAAGGTAATATGGTCTTATTGAATGAGTTTGAGAGTATTCTTTCCTCCTCTATTTGCTGAAATCATTTAAGTAGGATTGGCATTAGTTCTTCTTTAAGTATTTGGTAGAATTCAATGAATACCCTACGTCTTGGGCTTTTCTTTGCTGGGAGACATTTTATTATGGCTTCAATCTTTTTATTTGTTATTTGTCAATTCAGGTTTTGGATTTCTTCCTATTTCAATCTTGGTAGGTTGTACATGTCTAGGAATTTGTCCATTTCTTCTAGTTTTTCCAATTTATTGGCATATAGTTGCTCATAGTAGCCTGTAGTGATCCTTTGAATGTCTGCAGTATCAGGTGTAGTTTCCCCTTTTTTGTTTCTGATTTTATATATTTGTATATTCCCTCTTTTTCTCTTTATCTGTCTATAGGTTTGTCAATTTTGTTTAACTTTTCAAAGAATTAATTTTTATTTCTTTGATTTTTTGTATTGTTTTCTTCAATTCTATTTATTTCTGCTCTGGTCTTTATTACTTCTTTTCTTCCACTAATTTTGGGTTTATTTCCTCTTGCTTTTCTGGTTCTCTAAGATGCATTGTTAGATTGTTTATCTGAAGTTTTTCTCTTTTTTGATGTAGGCACTTACAGCTATCAACTTTTTTCTTAGTACTGCTTTTGCTGTATTCCAAAGGTTTTGGTATGTTGGGTTTTCATTATCATTTGTTTCAATAAAGTTTTAGATTTTTGTATTAATTTCTTCATTCACCCACTGGTTATTAAGCAGCATATTGTTTAGTTTACACATATTTTAACAGTTTCCAAAGCTCCTCTTGTTATTAATTTCCAGTTTTATTTCATTGTGGTTAGAGAAGATGCTTGAAATTATTTCAATTTTAAATTTTTTTAAAGTCTCATTTTGTTGCCTACCATATGGTCTATCCTTTAGAATTATCCATGTGCTGAGAAAAAAAATTGTATTTTGCAGCCATTAAATTAAATGTCCTGTAAATATCTATTAGATCTATTTGATCCATAGTGCAGATTAAGCCCAATTATTCCTTGTTGATTTTCTGTCTGAAAGATCTGTCTAATGCTGAAAGCAGAATGTTGATGTGCCCAGCAGCTATTATTGTATTAGACCTATCTCTGTCTGTAGTTCTAATAATGTTTGTCTTATATATCTGGGCCATCCAGTGTTGGGTGCATGTATATTTAAAATTTTTATATCTTCTTGCTGAATTTACACGTTCATCAGTATATAGTGATGTTCTTCGGCTCTTCTTATAGTTTTTGTCTTGAAATCTATTTTGTCTGAAATAAATATAGCAAGTTCTGCTCTTTTCTGATTTCCATCAGCATGAAATATCATTTCCAACTTTTTATTTTCAGTCCATGAGTTTCCTTATAGATAAAGTGTGTTTCTTGTGGGCAACATATCAATGGGTCTTGTTTTTTCTTTTTTTTTTTTTTATTATTATTATTATTACACTTTAAGTTCTAGGGTACATGTGCATAACGTGCAGGTTTGTTACATATGTATACTTGTGCCATGTTGGTCTGCTGCACCCATCAACTCGTCAGCACCCATCAACTCGTCATTTACATCAGGTATAACTCCCAATGCAATCCCTCCCCTCTCCCCCGTCCCCCCTCCCCATGAGAGGCCCTGGTGTGTGATGTTCCCCTTCCCGAGTCCAAGTGATCTCATTGTTCAGTTCCCACCTATGAGTGAGAACATGCGGTGTTTGGTTTTCTGTTCTTGTGATAGTTTGCTAAGAATGATGGTTTCTAGCTGCATCCATGTCCCTACAAAGGACACAAACTCATCCTTTTTTATGGCTGCATAGTATTCCATGGTGTATATGTGCCACATTTTCTTAATCCAGTCTGTCACTGATGGACATTTGGGTTGATTCCAAGTCTTTGCTATTGTGAATAGTGCCGCAATAAACATATGTGTGCATGTGTCTTTATAGCAGCATGACTTATAATCCTTTGGGTATATACCCAGTAATGGGATGGCTGGGTCATATGGTACATCTAGTTCTAGATCCTTGAGGAATCGCCATACTGTTTTCCATAATGGTTGAACTAGTTTACAATCCCACCAAGAGTGTAAAAGTGTTCCTATTTCTCCACATCCTCTCCAGCACCTGTTGTTTCCTGACTTTTTAATGATCGCCATTCTAACTGGTGTGAGATGGTATCTCATTGTGGTTTTGATTTGCATTTCTCTGATGGCCAGTGATGATGAGCATTTTTTCATGTGTCTATTGGCTGTATGAATGTCTTCTTTTGAGAAATGTCTATTCATATCCTTTGCCCACTTTTTGATGGGGTTGTTTGTTTTTTTCTTGTAAATTTGTTTGAGTTCTTTGTAGGTTCTGGATATTAGCCCTTTGTCAGAAGAGTAGATTGCAAAAATGTTCTCCCATTCTGTGGGTTGCCTGTTCACTCTGATGGTAGTTTCTTTTGCTATGCAGAAGCTCTTTAGTTTAATGAGATCCCATTTGTCAATTTTGGCTTTTGCTGCCGTTGCTTTTGGTGTTTTAGACATGAAGTCTTTGCCCATGCCTATGTCCTGAATGGTACTACCTAGGTTTTCCTCTAGGGTTTTTATGGTATTAGGTCTGACATTTAAGTCTCTAATCCATCTTGAATTAATTTTCGTATAAGGAGTAAGGAAAGGATCCAGTTTCAGCTTTCTACTTATGGCTAGCCAATTTTCCCAGCACCATTTATTAAATAGGGAATCCTTTCCCCATTTCTTGTTTCTCTCAGGTTTGTCAGGGATCAGATGGCTGTAGATGTGTGGTATTATTTCTGAGGACTCTGTTCTGTTCCATTGGTCTCTATCTCTGTTTTGGTACCAGTACCATGCTGTTTTGGTTACTGTAGCCTTGTAGTATAGTTTGAAGTCAGGTAGCGTGATGCCTCCAGCTTTGTTCTTTTGACTTAGAATTATCTTGGAGATGCGGGCTCTTTTTTGGTTCCATATGAACTTTAAAGCAGTTTTTTCCAATTCTGTGAAGAAACTCATTGGTAGCTTGATGAGGATGGCATTGAATCTATAAATAACCTTGGGCAGTATGGCCATTTTCACGATATTGATTCTTCCTATCCATGAGCATGGTATGTTCTTCCATTTGTTTGTGTCCTCTTTTATTTCACTGAGCAGTGGTTTGTAGTTTTCCTTGAAGAGGTCCTTTACATCCCTTGTAAGTTGGATTCCTAGGTATTTTATTCTCTTTGAAGCAATTGTGAATGGAAGTTCATTCATGATTTGGCTCTCTGTTTGTCTGTTACTGGTGTATACGAGTGCTTGTGATTTCTGCACATTAATTTTGTATCCTGAGACTTTGCTGAAGTTGCTTATCAGCTTAAGGAGATTTTGGGGTGAGACAATGGGATTTTCTAAATATACAATCATGTCATCTGCAAAGAGGGACAATTTGACTTCTTCTTTTCCTAACTGAATACCCTTCATTTCTTTCTCTTGCCTGATTGCCCTAGCCAGCACTTCCAACACTATGTTGAATAGGAGTGGTGAGAGAGGGCATCCCTGTCTTGTGCCAGTTTTCAAAGGCAATTTTTCCAGTTTTTGCCCATTCAGTATGATATTGGCTGTGAGTTTGTCATAAATAGCTCTTATTATTTTGAGGTACATTCCGTCAATACCGAATTTATTGAGCGTTTTTAGCATGAAGGGCTGTTGAATGTTGTCAAAAGCCTTTTCTGCATCTACTGAGATGATCATGTGGTTCTTGTCTTTGGTTCTGTTTATATGCTGGATTATGTTTATTGATTTGCGAATGTTGAACCAGCCTTGCATCCCAGGGATGAAGCCCACTTGATCATGGTGGATAAGCTTTTTGATGTGTTGCTGAATCCGGTTTGCCAGTATTTTATTGAGGATTTTTGCATCGATGTTCATCAGGGATATTGGTCTAAAATTCTCTTTTTTTGTTGTGTCTCTGCCAGGCTTTGGTATCAGGATGATGTTGGCCTCATAAAATGAGTTAGGGAGGATTCCCTCTTTTTCTATTGATTGGAATAGTTTCAGAAGGAATGGTACCAGCTCCTCCTTGTACCTCTGGTAGAATTCAGCTGTGAATCCATCTGGTCCTGGACTTTTTTTGGTTGGTAGGCTATTAATTATTGCCTCAATTTCAGAGCCTGCTATTGGTCTATTCAGGGATTCAGCTTCTTCCTGGTTTAGTCTTGGAAGAGTGTAAGTGTCCAGGAAATTATCCATTTCTTCTAGATTTTCCAGTTTATTTGCGTAGAGGTGTTTATAGTATTCTCTGATGGTAGTTTGTATTTCTGTGGGGTCGGTGGTGATATCCCCTTTATCATTTTTAATTGCGTCGATTTGATTCTTCTCTCTTTTCTTCTTTATTAGTCTTGCTAGTGGTCTGTCAATTTGGTTGATCTTTTCAAAAAACCAACTCCTGGATTCATTGATTTTTTGGAGGGTTTTTTGTGTCTCTATCTCCTTCAGTTCTGCTCTGATCTTAGTTATTTCTTGCCTTCTGCTAGCTTTCGAATGTGTTTGCTCTTGCTTCTCTAGTTCTTTTAATTGCGATGTTAGAGTGTCAATTTTTGATCTTTCCTGCTTTCTCTTGTGGGCATTTAGTGCTATAAATTTCCCTCTTCACACTGCTTTATATGTGTCCCAGAGATTCTGGTATGTTGTATCTTTGTTCTCATTGGTTTCAAAGAACATCTTGATTTGTGCCTTCATTTCGTTATGTACCCAGTAGTCATTCAGGAGCACGTTGTTCAGTTTCCATGTAGTTGGGCAGTTTTGATTGAGTTTCTTAGTCCTGAGTTCTAGTTTGATTGCACTGTGGTCTGAGAGACAGTTTGTTATAATTTCTGTTCTTGTACATTTGCTGAGGAGTGCTTTACTTCCAATTATATGGTCAATTTTGGAGTAAGTGCGATGTGGTGCTGAGAAGAATGTATATTGTGTTGATTTGGGGTGGAGAGTTCTATAGATGTCTATTAGGTCTGCTTGCTGCAGAGCTGAGTTCAATTCCTGGATATTCTTGTTAACTTTCTGTCTCGTTGATCTGTCTAATGTTGACAGTGGAGTGTTGAAGTCTCCCATTATTATTGTATGGGAGTCTAAGTCTCTTTGTAAGTCTCTAAGGACTTGCTTTATGAATCTGGGTGCTCCTGTATTGGGTGCATATATATTTAGGATAGTTAGCTCTTCCTGTTGAATTGATCCCTTTACCATTATGTAATGGCCTTCTTTGTCTCTTTTGATCTTTGATGGTTTAAAGTCTGTTTTATCAGAGACTAGTATTGCAACCCCTGCTTTTTTTGGTTCTCCATTTGCTTGGTAAATCTTCGTCCATCCCTTTATTTTGAGCCTGTGTATGTCTCTGCATGTGAGATGGGTCTCCTGAATACAGCAGACTGATGGGTCTTGACTCTTTATCCAGTTTGCCAGTCTGTGTCTTTTAATTGGAGCATTTAGTCCATTTACATTTAAGGTTAAGATTGTTATGTGTGAACTTGATCCTGCCATTATGATATTAACTGGTGATTTTGCTTGTTAGTTGATGCAGTTTCTTCCTAGCCTTGATGGTCTTTACATTTTGGCATGTTTTTGCAATGGGTGGTACCGGTTGTCCCTTTCCATGTTTAGTGCTTCCTTCAGGGTCTCTTGTAGGGCAGGCCTGGTGGTGACAAAATCTCTAAGCATTTGCTTATCTGTAAAGGATTTAATTTCTCCTTCACTTATGAAACTTAGTTTGGCTGGATATGAAATTCTGGGTTTAAAATTCTTTTCTTTAAGAATGTTGAATATTGGCCCCCACTCTCTTCTGGCTTGGAGAGTTTCTGCCGAGAGATCTGCTGTTAGTCTGACGGGCTTCCCTTTGTGGGTAACCCGACCTTTCTCTCTGGCTTCCCTTAAGATTTTTTCCTTCATTTCAACTTTGGTGAATCTGGCAATTATGTGTCTTGGAGTTGCTCTTCTCGAGGAGTATCTTTGTGGCGTTCTCTGTATTTCCTGAATTTGAATGTTGGCCTGCCCTACTAGGTTGGGGAAATTCTCCTGGATGATATCCTGAAGAGTGTTTTCCAACTTGGTTCCATTTTCCCCCTCACTTTCAGACACCCCAATCAGACGTAGATTTGGTCTTTTTACATAATCCCATACTTCTTGCAGGCTTTGTTCATTTCTTTTTCTTCTTTTTTCTTTTGGTTTCTCTTCTCGCTTCATTTCATTCATTTGATCCTCAATCGCTGATACTCTTTCTTCCAGTTGATCGAGTCAGTTACTGAAGCTTGTGCATTTGTCACGTATTTCTGGTGTCATGGTTTTCATCTCTTTCATTTCGTTTATGACCTTCTCTGCATTAATTACTCTAGCCATCAATTCTTCCACTTTTTTTTCAAGATTTTTAGTTTCTTTGTGCTGGGTATGTAATTCCTCCTTTAGCTCTGAGAAATTTGATGGACTGAAGCCTTCTTCTCTCATCTCGTCAAAGTCATTCTCCGTCCAGCTTTGATCCGTTGCTGGCGATGAGCTGCGCTCCTTTGCCGGGGGAGATGCGCTCTTATTTTTTGAATTTCCAGCTCTTCTGCCCTGCTTTTTCCCCATCTTTGTAGTTTTATCTGCCTCTGGTCTTTGATGATGGTGACGTACTGATGGCGTTTTGGTGTGGGTGTCCTTCCGGTTTGATAGTTTTCCTTCTAACAGTCAGGACCCTCAGCTGTAGGTCTGTTGGAGATTGCTTGAGGTCCACTCCAGACCCTGTTTGCCTGGGTATCAGCAGCAGAGGCTGCAGAAGATAGAATACTGCTGAACAGCGAGTGTACCTGTCTGATTCTTGCTTTGGAAGCTTCCTCTCAGGGGGGTACTCCACCCTGTGAGGTGTGGGGTGTCAGAGTGCCCCTAGTGGGAGATGTCTCCCAGTTAGGCTACTCAGGGGTCAGGGACCCACTTGAGCAGGCACTCTGTCCCTTCTCAGATCTCCACCACTGTGTTGGGAGATCCACTGCTCTCTTCAAAGCTGTCAGACAGAGTCCTTTGCGTCTGCAGAGGTTTCTGCTGAGTTTGTTATTGTTTACTGTGCCCTGTCCCCAGAGGTGGAGTCTACAGAGACAGGCAGGTTTCCTTGAGCTGCTGTGAGCTCCACCCAGTTGGAGCTTCCCAGTCGCTTTGTTTACCTACTTAAGCCTCAGCAATGGGGGGCGCCCCTCCCCCAGCCTCGCTGCTGCCTTGCCGGTAGATCACAGACTGCTGTGCTAGCAATGAGGGAGGCTCCGTGGGCATGGGACCCTCTCGGTCAGGTGTGGGATATAATCTCCTGGTGTGCCCGTTTCCTTAAAGCGCAGTATTGGGGTGGGAGTTACCTGATTTTCCAGGTGTTGTGTGTCTCAGTTCCCCTGGCTAGGAAAAGGGATTCCCTTCCCCCTTGCGCTTCCCAGGTGAGGCGATGCCTCGCCCTGCTTCAGCTCTTGCTGTTCGGGCTGCAGCAGCTGACCAGCACCAATTGTCCAGCACTCCCTAGTGAGATGAACCCAGTACCTCAGATGATAATGCAGAAATCACCTGTCTTCTGTGTCGCTCGCACTGGGAGTTGGAGACTGGAGCTGTTCCTATTCGGCCATCTTGCTCCCGGGTCTTGTTTTTTCTCTACTCAGTCAGCTTATATTATCTGATTGGAGAGTTTAGTCCATTTACATTTGACGTTATCATTGATAAGCAATGTCTTACTCCTGCCATTTTGTTATTTGTTTTCTGGTTGTTTTGTGGTCTTCTCTTCCTTCTTTCTTTTCTTCCTATCTTCCTTTTTGTGAAGGTGATTTTCTCTGGTGATATAATTTAGTTTTTTGCTTTTCATTTTTTGTGTGTGTATCTATTGTATGTTTTTTGGTTTCAGGTTACCATGAGGTTTGCAAGTACTATATCCCATTATATCCACCTGATAACTACTTAATATTGTTTGCATAAACAAACAAACAAGCAAAAAGTTAACCAAAAAAGTTCCATGCCTTAACTTTGTACCCCCACTTTTTAACTTTTAGTTAAATAACTTTCTTATTATTCTGTGTATGCCTTTAGTGGTTGCTGTTGTTATTATTTTTCATTGGTTTATCATTTAGTGTTTCTATTTAAGATAGGAGTAGTTTACCCATCAATTGCAGTGTTCTAATATTCCGTTTTTCTGTGTACTTACTACTACCAGCGAGTTTTGTATCTTCAGATGATTACTTATTGCTCATTAATGTTCTTTTCTTTCTGACTGAAGTACTTTGTTTAGCATTTATTATAGGACAGGATTGGTGTTGCTAAAATCTCTCAGCTTTTCTTTGGGAAAATTTTTATATCTCCTTCATGTTTGAGGAATATTTTTACCAGAAATACTCTTCTAGGGTAAAAGTGTTTTTCCTTTGATGCATTAAATATGTTATGCCACTCTCTCCTGGCCTGTAAGGTTTCCACTAAAAAGTCTGCTGTCAGACTTATTGGAGCAACATTGCATGTGACTTGTTTCTTTTCTCTTGCTTTTTTTTTTTTTAGAATCTTTTTTTTACTGTTGATGTTTGAGAGTTTAATTATTGAATACCCTTGGGTTAAATCTGCTTGGAGTTCTATAATCTTCTTGTACTTGGATATTTATATCTTTCTCTAGGTTTGGAAATTTCTCTGTAATTATCCTTTTGAGTAAGCTTTTGACCTTTATCTCTTTCTGTATCTGCTGTTTAAGGACACTAACTCCCAGCTTTGCCCTTTGGAACCTATTTTCTAGATTCTGTAGATTTGTTTCACTGTTTTTTTTTAAATTAATTAATTATTATTATACTTTAAGTTGTAGGGTACATGTGCATAACGTGCAGGTTTGTTACATATGTATACTTGTGCCATGTTATACACCATGGAATACTATGCAGCCATAAAAAAGGATGAGTTTGTGTCCTTTGTAGGGACATGGATGCAGCTGGAAACCATCATTCTTAGCAAACTATCACAAGAACAGAAAACCAAACACCGCATGTTCTCACTCATAGGTGGGAACTGAACAATGAGATCACTTGGACTCAGGAAGGGGAACATCACACACCGGGGCCTATCATGGGGGGGGGGGGGGGGGGAGGGATTGCATTGGGAGTTATACCTGATGTAAATGACGAGTTGATGGGTTTATTCTTTTCTCTTTTATCTCTGACAGTGCATTTTCAAATAGTCTGTCTTCAAGCTCACTCATACTTCCATCCAATTTTTTCTACTGTTGAAAGACTCATGCATTATTCAGTATGCCAATTGCATTTTTTATTTTATTTTATTTTTTATTTCCATAGGTTTTGAGGAACGTGTGGTTTCTGGTTACATGAGTAATCAAAATTCTTTAGTGGTGATTTCCGAGATTTTGGTGCACCCATCACCTGAGAAGTTTACACTGTACCAAATTTGCAGTCTTTTATCCCTCACCCCCTCCCACTCTTTCCTCCATCCCCACAGTCCACTGTATCATTCTTATGCCTTGCATACTCAAAGCTCAGCACTTAGCAAATTGTGCTGCTATAAACATGCATGTGCAAGTATCTTTTTCATACAATGACTTCTTTTCCTTTGGGTAGATACCCAGTAGTGGGATTGCTGGTTCAAATGGTAGTTCTACTTTTAGTACTTTAAGGAATCTCCACACAGTTTTTCATAGTGGTTTGTGCTAGTTTACATTCCCACCAACAGTGTAAAAGTGTTCCCTTTTCAGCACATATCCTCCAACAGCTATTGTTTTTTTAAATTGTTTGATTATGGTCATTCATGCAGGAGAAAGGTAACATCACATTGTGGTTTTGATTTGCATTTCCCTGATAATTAGTGATATTGAGCATTCTTTCATTTGGTCATTTGTATATCTTATTTTGAGAATTGTCTATTCATGTCCTTAGCCCATTGTTTGGTGGGATTGGTTTTTTTTTTCTTGCTAATTTGTTTGAATTCCTTGTAGATTCTGTATATTAGTTATTTTCTGGCGGTATAGATTGCAAAGATATTCTCTCACTCTGTGAGTTGTCTGTTTACTCTACTGACTGTTTCTTTTGCTGTGCAAAACTTTTTAGTTTAATTCAGTCCCACCTATGTATCATTGTTTTTGTTGCACTTGCTTTTGGGCTCTTGGTCATGAAGTCTTTGCCTAAGCCAATGTCTAGGAGGGTTTTTCTGATGTTATCTTCTAGCATCTTTAAGTTTAGATTTAAGTCTTTGATCAATCTTGAGTTGATTTTTGTATATGGTGAGAGATGAAGATACAGTTTCATTCTTCCACATGTAGCTTGCAATTATCCCAGCACTATTTGTTGAATAGGGTGTGCTTTACCCAATTTGTGCTTTTGTTTTCTTTGTCAAAGATCAGTTAGCTGTATTTGGCTTGATTTCTGGGTTCTCTATTCTGTTCTGTTGGTCTATATGCCTATTTTTATACCAGTACCATACTGTTGTGGTAACTATGGCCTCATAGTACAGTTTGAAGTCAGGCAGTGTGATGTCTTCATATTTGTTCATTTTGCTTAGTCTTTCTTTAGCTATGTGGGCTCTTGGTTGGTTCCATGTGAATTTTAGGATTTCTCTTCTAGTTCTATGGAGAATGATGGTGGTATTTTGATGGGAATTGCATTAAATTTGTAGATTGCCTTTGTCAGTATGGTCATTTTCACAATATTCATTCTACCCATCCATGAGCATGGGTTGTTTTTCCATTAGTTTGTGTATTCTATGATTTCTTTTAGCAGTGTTGGGTAGTTTCCTTGTAGAGGTCTTTCACATCCTTGGTTAGGTATATTTCTAAGTATTTTATTTTATTGCAGGTATTGGGAAAGGGTTGAGTTCTTGGTTTAATTCTCAACTTGGTCACTGTTGGTATATAGCAGAGCTACTGATTTGTGTACCTTAATTTTGTATCCTGAAACTTTGTTGAATTCTTTAATCAGTTCTAGGAGGAGATTTTTGGAGCAGTCTTTTGGGTTTTCTAGGAATATAAACAGCAACCATTTGACTTCCTCTTTACCAATATGGATGCTCTTTATTTCTTTCTCTTGTCTGATTGCTCTGGCTAGAATTTCCAGTACTATGTTGAATAAAAGTGGTGAGAGTGGGCATCCTTGTCTTCTTCCACTTTTCAGAGGGAATGCTTTCAACTTTCCCCATTCAGTATTTTGTTGGCTGTGGGTTTGTCACAGATGGCTCTTGTTACATTAAGATATGTCCCTTCTATGCCGATTTTGCTAAGGATTTTAATCATAGAGGGATTCTGGATTTTTGTCAAATGCTTTTTCTGCATCTTTTGAGATGATCATGTCATCTTTGTTTTTAATTCTGTTTATGTGGTGCATCACATTTATTGACTTGCATATGTTAAACCATCCCTGCATCCCTGGTATAAAACCCCCTTGATCATGGTGGATTCTCTTGTTGATAATCTGTTGGATTCTGTTAGCTATTACCTTGTTAAGAATTTTTCAATCTATGTTCATCAGGGATATTGGTCTGTAGTTTGTTGTTGTTGTTGTTGTTGTTATTGTTGTTGTTATGTTCTTTCCTGGTTTTGGTACTAGGGTAATGTTGGCTTCATAGAATGATTTAGGGAGGATTCCCTTTTTCTCTTGTGGAATAGTGTCAATAACACTGGTACTAACACTGGTACTAATTTTTCTTTGAATGTCTGATAGAATTCAACTCTGAATTTATCTTTTCCTGGACTTTTTTTGTTGACAATTTTTTTCATTATCAAAAAAATTTGAGAGTGTAACCAAAACTTAGACCCTTAGCACCACTCTCAGTTACCATCATTTTGGGTTTCCAGTCTCAACACGTCATTTATAGGTTATGGTGTCTTCACGGTTGCACATTTCTTTCAGCTCCTGTTGTTCCAGTTGAAGAGAGATGACATGATATTCTAGAGATGGCTGCATGCAAGCATTTAAAATCTTTGAGAAAACACAGTGCACCAGGGAGACTATAAATGTGACTATTGGGAGGATAATATCAAGAGTTTGGAGTATGCTCCTTACCCAACATCCACATAAACCAAACGTCCTAAAATCAAATACATCAAGAATGAGCCAAATAAAGAGTTTACTCACTTGACTAGGCAATTTTGTCATCAATCCCCTACCACTGAATTTCTATAATTTTCATTTGATGTATCCCTCCATAGGCCATAAGTGCCAGAAGCTGCACAGATACTTCTCTGTTTAGTCAATTCTATCATAACTTTCACAAGGGAATTTAGGGTCTATTGTGTAACTGTAGCCTTTACAGTAGAATTTGTTGTAGAACCTATCATAAGGGATCCATTTCTAATCGTTGCATCTTTTAATTTAAACCATAAAAAAGGACCCAACAAATGATGCCCTTTTAGAAGAGTGAAGGCCTTCTGGTAATGTTCTCTTTAATCCATGTAGGAGGAGTGAACCAATATTTTGTTTTTGACTGATTATGAAGCCACACATGTACAATTAAAGCTTCTTACCTACATTGGGCCTTCATATTTTATGTATCAAAGTACAAGTTTACCCATGTATACGGCTGGATGTAAACTCCTTCACAAATAAAAGAATACCCTATAGGTGGACATAACAGACCCCTTTTCCACTTCTATTGTTCATAGGGGCATAAGTAAGACAAAATATTCAAAAGTAAGAGTTTAATGATAGTAGAAGTCTTAATCTGTGAACTTGGGAAAAGCTGTTCATATCAATGATGCCATCCTCTTCTTGGGAGAAATTTCCCTGGTTAGTTTTACCTTAAGGGTTCCAATGGGTGCACAGTTCTAAGACCGTGGAGGGACCCTTCTCAGTTGTGAGATTATGAACCCAAAGTTCAAGGTCCCAAAGTTTTGTAGTAGTGTGGATGGCAAGGACAGCCTTTCTCCAGTGTTTCCAGAAGATTCAGGCCATAAAAATCTTTCTTTCTTTACCTGGTGAAACTACACTGTAGCATAATGATCTACTGTTATAACACCAACCCTCTTGCATAGGAAAACTTTTATACAACCACAAAGTATGCATTGAAAATAACAATGAAATGAAATCCCTTTATAAAATGTTTAAACAGGTGACCAGGTGACCAAATGTACCTGAGCTTAAATTGTTTTCCCAGGAATATGGGATCAAGCATTGATTATAAACTATCTTAAACAATTTCAGTATTAGCTGGTTTAATATAAAAGTATTTTCTTAATTTTTTTTATTGTTTGTTTTACTTGGATTAGCAGCTTTATACAAGAAAATTTGAATATTTCTGTGGTTTACAATAACTTAACATAATAACTATAATTGTGACTGGCAGCATTTACTCAGACATTTGAATTCTAGAAATCCCATACAATTTTGAAGTATATATTAGTATTATTCACAAAAATATAACCTAAAGAAGATTGAACATAATTTTGGCAATCCCATGTACCTAAGCATGTCAAAAAATTCATTTAACTCTTTTCTAGAAGTTTCTAGGGGCCTTGTGATCCATTCAGAAAGCCAGGCATTAGACAGGACAATTTTGAAACTGAAGTTTGATTTTGGAATTCCAGGTTACCATAAATTATTTATTTTGCCAAAATTATGATGAAGACATTTTAAAGAAGTAAAAACCTTTTTACCAACCCCCCCCCCCACAAATTCTACTGTTTATACATGTCTTGCATGTAAAACTTTTTCTAGTAGTCTTAATTGCATGTTACAATTGGGATTCTTAGCAATTTTTAACTTTAAGGTAAAACCTGGTAGGTTATGTTCTGATAAGGTTTGACTGTTTCCAGCACAGCTAGGGCATGGCCAATTCCAGATGTCCCCAGGCCTTACCTAGCTGGAAAGCAGGCAAGTTAAACACTTCAAAAGCCAAATAAGCAGTTTATGACCTTAAAGCATTTAGGAAATCTAATATTTAAACATAATTTAGAACACACGTTTACATTTTCAAGACAATTGTATTTTACCAATAATCTTTAAAATCCTCTTTATTTCCAAAATATTGCTAAAGTCACATGAATTAAAAAGCATTACACTTTCTAGTTTTCTGACAAAATATTTGATTTAAGCTCATTATTATGGAATCAATTAATTAAAACTTTACAGAGCAGATAAACACTGACTTTTATTTTATATCTAACCAGTTTGCAAAGAGAGAAAGAGGCCAGAGACTGACTGGTAAGAAATTCCTACCCTTTTGATGGCATGCCAGGCTTCTGGGTTCTCTCTCACTGAGCAGCCCTAGTGACCCTGCTTGACTGTATGCAAACAAGCACATTGCTGTGAATTAAGAATAGTCACAAATACTTTATAAATTTTGGAGAAATTAGAGATGGAAATATGACTCAAATTCTATCTATGAAAGTTTACTTAACACACTTAAAGTATCAGGCAACCTAAAACCTAAAAAATTAGTTCATAAGGATAAAAAACTGGTGTGCTCCATTAATTCCTGCAGCCCAACAAAGGTAACTTAGGAATTCCAGATAAATGAAATGAATGATGACTTGATAGAAATATATAGGAAACAAAACAACTATTTACAGAACCAAATAAAAGCCTTCCATTAGAAATGTAAAAAGTATCATGGTTTTATATATATGGATACCCAAGAAAAGCCAGAGGAGAGTAAACAGCAAATGAATAAAAACTATAAGCAAAAACAAATAAATAGGAAACCAACCTAAATTTTCCTACTCAATTTACCCTGGAGTCTACAGTATTTCCTAGGGCCCCAGAAAACCTACATAATGAATATTTTATTCCTGATACGCAATTCAATATCCTTATGCTCACTGATATTATCATACATCCTGTGCAATTAAGAAATTCACTTTAGGCACATGCCCAATAAGCACTCCAGCAAAACGGTAAACATAGTGTGAAGCAATGCAAGCATGTACGTGAAATTTGGCTTCACACCAAATACAGCTTCATGCTTAACTGTGTTAAAAAAAAAGATTTGCCAAACTGCCGATGCATTTTTACAATACTTCTTACTTTGATCAAGACTGTGAACTCTAACTATGAAAATGTTAATTAGCCATACATTTCCAATTTTTTTTAATCAGGTTTTAAAGAATATTTTACAAGGGAGTGGTTCCCAAGATGGCCGAACAGGAACAGCTCCAGCCTCCAGCTCCCAGTGTGAGCAACACAGAAGACAGGTGATTTCTGCATTATCAACTGAGGTAACAGGTTCATCTCACTGGGGCATGTCGGACAGTTGGTGCTGGTCTGCAGGTGCAGCCCGACCAGTGAGAGCTGAAGCAGGGTGAGGCATCGCCTTGCCTGGGAAGCACAAAGGAGAAGGGAATTCCTTTTCTTAGTCAAGGGAAATTGAGACACACAACACCTGGAAAATTGGGTAACTCCCACCCTAATACTGCACTTTACCAAGAGTCTTAGCAAATGGCACACCAGGAGATTATATCCCACACCTGGCCCATAGGGTCCCACACCCACAGAGCCTCCCTCATTGCTAGCACAGCAGTCAGAGATCTAACTGCAAGGCAGCAGCGAAGCTGGGGGAGGGGTGCCCACCATTGCTGAAGCTTAAGTAGATAAACAAAGCTGCCATGAAGCTTGAATTGGGTGGAACTCACTGCAGTTCAAGGAGGCCTGCCTGCCTCCATAGACTCCACCTCTGGGGACAGGGCATAGCTAAACAAAAAGCAGCAGAAACCTCTGCAGATGTAAAAGTCCCTGTCTGACAGCTTTGAAGAGAGCAGTGGTTCTCCCAGCACGGAGGTTGAGATCTGAGAATGGACAGACTGCCTGCTCAAGTGGGTCCCTGACCCCTGAGTAGACTAACTGGGACACATCCCCCACTCGGTGCAGACCAACACATTATACCTCACATGGCTGGGTACACCCTGAGACGAAGCTTCCAGAGCAGGAATCAGACAGCAACATTCACTGTTCAACAATAGTCTATCTTCTGCAGCCTCTGCTGTGGATACCCAAGCAAACAGGGTCTGGAGTAGACCTCAAACAAACTCCAACAGACCTGCAGCTGAGGGTCCTGACTGTTAGAAGGAAAACTAACAAACAGAAAGGACACCCACACCAAAACCCCATCAGTACATCACCATCATCAAAGACCAAAGGCAGATAAAACCACAAAGACGGGGAAAAAGCGATACAGAAAAGCTGGAAATCCAAAAAATCAGAGCTTATCTCCCCATCCAAAGGAATGCAGATCATCACCAGCAATGGGACAAAGCTGGATGGAGAATGACTTTGACGAGTTGAGAGAAGAAGGCTTCAGTCTATCAGACTTCTCAGAGCTAAAGGAGGAACTACGTAATCAGCACAAAGAAACTAAAAACCTTGAAAAAAGAATGGATGAATGGATAACTAGAATAATCAATGCAGAGAAGACCTTAAAAGAACTGACAGAGATGAAAACCATTACACAAGAACTATGTGACAAATGCACAAGCTTCAGTAACTGACTTGATCAACTGGAAGAAAAAGTATCAGCCATTGAAGATCAAATGAATGAAATGAAGTGAGAAGAGAAATGTAGAGGAAAAAGAGTAAAAAGAAATGAACAAAGCCTCCAAGAAATATGGGATTATGTGAAAAGACCAAATCTATGTCTGTTGGTGTGCCTGAAAGTGGTGGGGAAAATGGAACCAAGTTGGAAAACACTCTGCAGGATATCATCCAGGAGAACGTCCCCAACCTAGTAAGGGAGGACAACATTCAAATTCAGGAAATACAGAGAACGCCACAAAGATACTTCTCGAGAAGAGCAACTCCAAGACACGTAACTGTCAGATTCACCAAAGTTGAAATGATGGAAAAAAATGTTAAGGGCAGCAAGAGAAAAAGGTTGGGTTACCCATAAAGGGAAGCCCATCAGACTAACAGCAGATCTCTCGGCAGAAACTCTACAAGCCAGAAGAGAGGAGGAGCCAATATTCCACATTCTTAAGGAAAAGAATTTTCAACCCAGAATTTCATATCCAGCCAAGCTAAGTTTCATAAGTGAAGGAGAAATAAAATCCTTTACAGACAAGCAAATGCTGAGACATTTTGTCACCTCCAGGCCTGCCCTATGAGAGACCCTGAAGGAAGCAGTAAACATGGAAAGGAGCAACCGGTACCAGCCATTGCAAAAACATGCCAAAATTTAAAGTCCATCGATGCTAGGAAGAAACTAATGAGCAAAATAACCAGTTAATATCATAATGACAGGATCAAGTTCACACATAACAATATTAACCTTAAATGTAAATGGACTAAATGGTCCAATTAAAAGACACAGACTGGCAAATTGGATAAAGAATCAGGACCCATCAGTTTGCTGTATTCAGGAGACCCATCTCACATGCAGAGACACACATAGGCTCAAAATAAAGGGATAGAGGAGGATCTACCAAGCAAATGGAAAACAAAAAAAAGCAGGGGTTGCAATCCTAGTCTCTGACAAAGCAGACTTTAAACCATCAAAGATCAAAAGAGTCAAAGAAGGCCATTACATAATGGTAAAGGGATCAATTCATCAGGAAGAGCTAACTATCCTAAATATATATGCACCCAATACAGGAGCACCCAGATTCATAAAGCAAGTCCTTAGAGACTTACAAAGAGACTTAGAATCTCTGGGACACATTAAAAAAGTGTGTAGAGGGAAATTTATAGCACTAAAATGCCCACAAGAGAAAGCAGGAAAGATATAAAATTGACACCCTAACATCACAATTAAAAGAACTACAGAAGCAAGAGCAAACACATTCAAAAGCTAGCAGAAGGCAAGAAATCACTAAGATGAGAGCAGAACTGAAGGAGACAGAGTCACAGAAAACCCTCCAAAAAATCAATGAACCCAGGAGCTGTTTTTTTTGAAAAGATCAACAAAATTGATAGACTGCTAGCAAGACTAATAAAGAAGAAAAGAGAGAAGAATCAAATAGATGCAATAAAAAATGATAAAGGGGATATCACCACCGAACCCACAGAAATACAAACTATCATCAGAGAATACTATAAACACTTCTATGCAAATAAACTAGAAAATCTAGAAGAAATGGATAATTTCCTGGACACTTACACTCTCTCAAGACTAAACCAGGAAGAAGCTGAATCCCTGAATAGACCAATAGCAGGCTCTGAAATTGAGGCAATAATTAATAGCCTACCAACAAAAAAAGTCCAGGACCAGATGGATTCACAGCTGAATTCTACCATAGGTACAAGGAGGAGCTGGTACCATTCCTTCTGAAATTATTCCAATCAATAGAAAAAGAGGGAATCCTCCCTAACTCATTTGATGAGGCCAACATCACCCTGATACTGAAGCCTGGCAGAGACACAACAAAAAAAGAGAATTTTAGACCAATATCCTTGATGAACATCGATGCAAAAATCCTCAATAAAATACTGGCAAACCGAATCCAGCAGCACCTCAAAAAGCTTATCCACCATGATCAAGTGGGCTTCATTCCTGGGATGCAAGGCTGGTTCAGCATACACAAATCAATAAATGTAATGCAGCATATAAACAGAACCAAAGACAAAAACCACATGATTATCTCAATAGATGCAGAAAAGGCCTTTGACAAAATTCAACAGCTCTTCATGCTAAAAACTCTCAATAAATTCGGTATTGATGGAATGTATCTCAAAATAATAAGAGCTATTTATGAAAAACCACAGCCAATATCATACTGAATGGGCAAAAACTGGAAGCATTCCCTTTGAAAACTGGCACAAGACAGGGATGCCCTCTCTCACCACTCCTATTCAACATAGTGTTGGAAGTTCTGGCTAGGGCAATCAGGCAAGAGAAAGAAATCAAGTGTATTCAGTTAGGAAAATAAGAAGTCAAATTGTCTCTGTTTGTAGATGACATGATTGTATATTTAGAAAACCCCATCGTCTCAGCCTAAAATCTCCTTAAGCTGATAAGCAACTTCAGCAAAGTCTCAGGAGACAAAATCAATGTTGAAAAATCACAAGCAATCTTATACTCCAGTAACAGACAAACAGAGAGCCAAATCATGAATGAACTCCCATTCACAATAGCTTCAAAGAGCATTAAATACCTAGGAATCCAACTTTCAAGGGATGTAAAGGACCTCTTCAAGGAGAACTACAAACCACTGCTCAGTGAAATAAAAGAGGACACAAACAAATGGAAGAACATACCATGCTCATGGATAGGAAGAATCAGTATTGTGATAATGGCCATACTGCCCAAGGTAATTTATAAATTCAATGCCATCCCCATTAAGCTACCAATGACTTTCTTCACAGAATTGGAAAAAACTGCTCTAAAGTTCATATGGAACCAAAAAGGATCCCGCATTGCCGAGACAATTCTAAGTCAAAAGAACAAAGCTGGAGGCATCACGCTACCTGACTTCAAACTATACTACAAGGCTACAGTAACCAAAACAGCATGGTACTGGTACCAAAACAGAGATATAGACCAATGGAACAGAACAGAGCCCTCAGAAATAATACCACACATCTACAGCCGTCTGATCTTTGACAAAGCTGACCAAAATAAGAAATGGGGGAAAGGATTCCCTATTTAATAAATGGTGCTGGGAAAATTGGCTAGCCATAAGCAGAAAGTGGAAGCTGGATCCTTTCCTTACTCCTTATATGAAAATTAATTTTCAAGATGGATTAAAGACTTAAATGTTAGACCTAAAACCATAAAAACCCTAGAATAAAACCTAGGGAATACCATTCAGGAAATAGGCATGGGCAAGGACTTCATGTCTAAAACTCCAAAAGCAATGCCAACAAAAGCCAAAATTGACAAATGGGATCTAATTAAACTAAAGAGCTTCTGCACAGCAAAAGAAACTACCATCAGAGTGAACAGGCAACCTACAGAATGGGAGAACATTTTTGCAATCTACTCATCTGACAAAGGGCTAATATCCAGAACCTACAAAGAACTCAAACAAATTTACAAGAGAAAAGCAAACAACCCTATCAAAAAGTGGGTAAAGAATATGAACAGACACTTCTCAAAAGAAGATATTCATACAGTCAACAGACACATGAAAAAATGCTCATCATCAATAACCATCAGAGAAATGCAAATCAAAACCACAATGAGATACCATCTCACACCAGTTAGAATGACAATCATTAAAAAATCAGGAAAAAACAGGTGCTGGAGAGGATGTGGAGAAATAGGAACACTTTTACACTGTTGGTGGGACTGTAAACTAGTTCAACCATTGTGGAAAACAGTGTGGTGATTCCTCAAGGATCTAGAACTACAAATACCATTTGACCCAGTCATCCCATTACTGTGTATATACCCAAAGGATTATAAGTCATGCTGCTATAAAGACACATGCACATGTATGTTTATTGCAGCACTATTCACAATAGCAAAGACTTGGAATCAACCCAAATGTCCATCAGTGACAGACTGGATTAAGAAAATGTGGCACATATATACCATGGAATACTATGCAGCATAAAAAAGGATGAGTTCGTGTCCTTTGTAGGGACATGTATGCAGCTGGAAACCATGATTCTCAGCAAACAATTGCAAGAACAGAAAACTAAACACTGCATGTTCTCACTCATAGGTGGAAATTGAACAATGAGATCACTTGGACACAGGAAGGGGAACATCACACACCAGGGCCTATTGTGGGGAAGGGACAGGGGGGTTGGGATAGCATTAGGAGGTATACCTAATGTAAATGACGAGTTAATGGGTACAGCACACCAACATGGCACATGTGTACATGTGTAACAAACCTGCACGTTGTGCACATGTACCCTAGAACTTAAAGTATAATTATAATACAAAAATTTTAAAAAAGAATATTTTATAATTTAAACTTTTCTCACATTTTTCTCCCCTACTTATTGATTCCTTACTACATTGTTTTATAAATAACTTTTTCAAATCTATAATGTGAACTTTTAGATAACTTCTGAATTAGGCAAAATTATTCTTTTTTCCATGAATAACATAACCCTTTCTGGAACATTTTGTATACAGAATTACATGTTAACTAGAATTTTATCCTTCGTAACCTAAAACTTTAGTGAAACCCCGAAAAGCAAGAAATCTTGAAGTATTTGATATGGGCATTTATAGATAACAATTCCACAATTTTATAAACATATTTCTCCATGTTATGTCTTTCTTAATTATAATTGACCCAGATATCAAAAGAGCATTAAAAATAACTCTAAAATTTTAATTTGGCCAGGCGTGGTGGCTCAAGCCTGTAATCCCAGCACTTTGGGAGGCCTAGACGGGTGCATCACAAGGTCAGGAGATCGAGACCATCCTGGCTAACATGGTGAAACGCCATCTCTATTAAAAAATACAAAAAACTAGCCGGGCGAGGTGACGGGCGCCTGTAGTCCCAGCTACTCGGGAGGCTGAGGCAGGAGAATGGCGTGAACCCAGGAGGCGGAGCTTGCAGTGAGCTGAGATCCGGCCACTGCACTCCAGCCTGGGCGACAGAGCAAGACTCTGTCTCAAAAAAAAATAAAAATAAAAATAAAAAAATAAAAATAATAAAATTTTAATTTACACAAAAAGTTTACCTAAGACACCCATCCTATTCACTGTACTTAACTTTTTACTTTTAACAAAGGAGACATGAGACATCAATCAACATATGTAAAACAAACATTGGTTTGGTCTGGAAACGTGGGACAACTGAATGTGAGGATGCTAGTGAACTTTCAGATCACAGGTGAGAGACAAATGGTTGCATTCTTTTGTTTCGGCTTAGCTTCTGAAGGCATTTCTATTTTTATTCCACTAATAATTTTAAATCTAGCTTATTTAATAAAGTGATACCTTAAGTCACATGAACTTGAAAATTGCTTAGATTTATTTACTTAATTTATAAGCGCTCTTTTACTTATAAGCCAATTTGGTAGACACAACATATAACAATGAGTGTGCATGAAATAAACACATCTAGACCTGTATACACACACATAAATGAAGATCCAGTAACTTAGAACCTTAGCCATGAGATAGCAATATAAGCTTGCCGGTTTTACTTTCCCCCAACAAATAATCCAACGGAGGGTGAGAACCAAAATTTTGGGTAAAGCAGTCTTCATGGCAGTTTGATTTTTAAAGGCCAAACCTCCCTAGACTTCAAAGTGCCCTGGCGCCAAACTGTACCAAAGGAGGGCATCACACATTAACCAGGCTCCCTGCTTAGAACCACAGCACAAAAGCCTGGATACATGCAAAGCCATTCCACTTTCTTATTCAACATTAAACTCCAGATTTCAAACAATGTTGGGCCCAAGCCGCATTGCAACCTGTAAAGAAAATTCTAAGGAGGGCTTAATACTAGACCTCAGAACCTCTGCCAAGAGTGTTCTCTTTGGAGTGGTTGGGGTCCACAGAACCCATGGAGCGAGTTCCAAATGTCTCTGGCCTTAGGTAGGTGCCACATGCAGGTCTTCCCCTCCAGAGCACACTATGGGCTTTATAAGAATAGCCATGAACTGTAATGTGAACTGGATGCTGGGTGGGCCTTTTTGTTCCTTAGCCAGTTGAGTACAATAAGGGAGGAATTTAGCATATGAAAAGAAGATTTAAGTTGCCTGAAACATGTGCGAATTTCCTCTGAGCTGTGCCGCATATAGGGATCAGGGACCATGCTTGGAAAAGATATAAAAGAATTTCTTCCCCCTTTGGGACAGGGAAATTATTCCCATTCATTCCTAGGTCTTCAGGCAGTACTGGGGAGTGACCCCAGCCAATTGCCCTCAATTTCCAAGGAGCTACTAGGAAACAGCCACTGAAAGACTGAAAAGAGAGGAAAAAGAAACCATGAAAAAGACTCAGGTTCCTTAAGCAAACTGGGCAGTGGTTGTCAGATTCTCCAGATGGAAACCCCTTAGTTTCAGGGGCCATGGCCAGAAACCTGCAGTTGCTTCTATGTTAAGGCACTGCTCACCAAGGGTCCCAGGTTGGAAAGGAAAAGAGAAAGAGATTCCCTTGTATTGGAGCAGAAAGGGAAAGAAGAAAGGAGAAGAATAAATCCCAAACTTTGGGCTTACCTCTTCCTCCAGGCTGGCTTGCCAAAATATGTTAAAGGTGGAGGGTGTCCAGGTTCTTGGCATCTTGAACAAACAACTGGACAAAACATACAAACAAAACAAGGAAGGGATGAAGAGATTTATTCAAATGAAAGTACACCTCACAGTGTGGGAGTGGGCCTGAGCCTAGGGGCTCAAAGTCCCCATTACAGAATTTTTGGGAGTTTAAATACCCCGCTAGAGGATTCCATTGTTTACTTTGGGTACGCCCTGTGTAAATGAAGAGGATGAAGTAAAGTTACAAAGTCATTTATGGCATATGCCCTGTGGAGAGGATATTTCCTCTTATAGCTGAAGTGTGAATTGGCCTTATGTTCCCTGCCTCTAGACTGTATTTTCCTGCCTCAATGTAAGAATGGCCTAAAACACATTGTATGTTTTTCAATTTGGGGTTACCATGAGGCTTGCAAATACCAGTTTATAACCCGTTATTTTAAGCTGATGACAACTTAACACTGATTGTATAAACAAACAAACATGCAAAAGGAAAACTAACAAACACTATACATTATCCCCTCATTTTTTAATGTTTTCTTGTTTCTCTTTATGTTTTATTGTATTATGTTATAAGAAGTTGTGATTATTATTAGTTGGTTCATTATTTAGTCTTTCTACTTAAGAGTAGTTAATATACCCCCATTATACTGTCATGTTATTCTGTTTTTTTTCTGTGAGTTTATTCTTACCTGCACATTTTGTACTTTCAGATGATTTCTTATTGCTCATTAACATCCTTTTCTTTCTGATTGAGGTACTCTCTTTAGTATTTCTGGTAGGACAGGTCTGATGTTGATGAAATACCTCAGCTTTTATTTGCATGGGAAAATATTTATTTCTCCTTTATGTTTGAAGGATATTTTTACTGGATATATTCTTTTAGGATAAAATTGCTTTTCTTTAAGCACTTTAAATATATCATTCCGCTCTCTCCTGGCCTGTAAGGTTTCCACTGAAAGGTCTCCTACCAGATATATTGGAGATCCATTGTATGTTAACTGTTTCTTCTTTTCTCTTGCTACTTTTATAATCCTTTCTTTAACCTTGACCTTTGGAAGTGTGATTATTAAATGTCTTGAAGTAGTCTTTCTTGATATAAATCTGCTTGGTGTTCTATAACCTTCTTGTACTTGAATGTTAATATCTTTCTGTAGGTTTAGGAAGTCTGGTGATTTTATCCCTTTGAATAAACTTTCCACCCCTGTCTCTTTCTCTGCCTCCTCTTTAAAGCCAATAACTCTTATATTTGCCATTCTGAGGCTATTTTCTAGTTCTTGGAGGCATGTTTTATTATTGTTGTTTTTTATTTTCATTTTCTCCTCTGGCTGATTTCATGTAGCTTGCTTTTAGGCTCACTATCTTCCTCCTGCTTATTTAATTCTGTCATTAAGAGACTCTGATACATTCTTTAGCATATTAGCTGCATTTTTCACCTCTATAATTTCTACTTGATTCTTTTAATTATTTCAATCTTTGTTATATTTTTCTGATGGCATTCTGAATACATTCTCTGTGTTTTCTTGAATTTCTTGGGTTTCCTCAAAACAGTTATTTTGAATTCTTTGTCTGAAAAGTTATATATCTCTGTTTCTCCAGGATTGGTCCCTGGTGACTTATTTAGTTCTTTTGGTAAGGTCATGTTTTCCTGGAAGTGGACGATGCTTGCAGATATTTGTCAGTGTCTGGGCATTGAAGAGTTAGGTATTTACTGTAGTCTTCACAGTCTGGACTTGTTTGTGCCTGTCCTTCATGGGAAGTTTTTTAGGTATTCAGAGAGACATGAGCCCCATGTCCCATAATGCTGTGGTTTTTGCAGACTTGTAGAGGTACTGTCTTGGTTGTCTTGGATAAAATCTGGAAGAATTCTGTGGATTACCAGGTAAAGACTCTTGTTCTTTTCTTTTACTTTCTCCTAAAGAGAAAGTCTTTGCTGAGCCACCTGGGAATAGAGGTGTGGTTATGCAAGCACCCCTGTGGCCACTACCACTGGTACTGCATTGGGTCAGACCTGAAGCCAGAATAGCACTGGGTCTTGCTGAAATCCCTTCCCTTCAGTGTAGCAAGTTCCCCCATGACATGGATGGGCATAAAGATTCTGTTGGAAGCCAGAAATTGGAGTAAAAACCTTAGCAGTTTACCTAATATTATAGTCCATTGCAGCTAAGCTGGCACTCAAACAATACAAAGTTCTTCCCACCCTTCTTTTTCCTTTCCATAGGCAGAAGAGCCTCTCCATGTGGCCACCACAACCACGGGTCCACAAGGGGTTCTGCCCATCCACTTCCAATGTTGACTTAAAGCACAAGATCTTGTCAGTCAGCTCATGGTGAATGTTGCCAGGTCTTGGACTCGCTCTTCAGCATAGTGGGCTCCCCTCTTGTCCAGGGTGGATCTAGAAATGCTGTCCAAAAGCCTAGGCCTGGACTCGGGGTCCCCAAGAACCTGTTTATCGCTCTGCCCCACTGTGGCTGAGCTAGTAGCTAAGTTTTTGTTCTTGTAATGGTGTATTGGTACACAGATAGTAGTCAAAATTTGCTATTCCAGCAGGAGGACAAATAGTATAGGCTTCTATTTTGCCATCTTACTCCACCTTCCCAGAAAAATGCTTTAAGTCAACTGTGTTACATATGCTCAAATATCTAAAGGCATTCATGAACAAAGAACTAAAGGAAATAAGAATAATATATCAACAAACAGAAAATATCAATTAAAATACATAAATTATTAATAGGAACCAAACATAAATTGTAGACCTGAAAGTACAATGGCTTAAATGAAAATTATACCAGAGGAGATAAACAGAGGATTTAAGAAGAGAGAAGAAATAATCAGCAAAATCGAAGCTAGACGAATTGAAATTATCTAGTCTGAGGAGAGGTAAAGAGGAAAATGAACAGTGCCTAAAGACCTGTGGAACATCATTGTTCCTGGTTAAATAGTGCCTAGTCCCCCCAAAAAACTTTGTGTTAACCTAGAATCTTAGAATTTGACCTTTTTTGGAAATAGAGTCTATGTAGATATAATTAGTTAAGATAACATCAACCCGAAATTAGGATGGGCCCCAATGCAATTACTGGTATTGTTATAGGAAGATAAAACAGAAAAGATAGACATGAGGAAGAATGCCATGGAAAGATAGAGGCGGTGGTTGGGGTGATAGGTCTATAAGCCAAGAGACAGAAATGGTTGCTGACAACCACCAGAAGCTAGGAGAGAATCATAAAAACAGATTCTCCCCCAGAGCCTCTAGTACAAATCAATTCTGTTGATATCTTGATTTCTGATTCCAGCCTCTATAACTGTGAGAGAATAAATTTCTGTTGTTTTAAGCCACTCTGTTTCTGCTACCTAAATATGGCAGCTTTAGGAAACTAACACAAGCATCAAACATAAGAGCACATGCATTATGGGAGTCGTGGAAGAAGAATAAATAAATGAAGAGAAAAAATTTTGAAGAAATTATAGGCCCAAATTCTCTGAATTCTTTAATAGTTCCTCATTCTATAAAATACATTAATTTACACATGCAAGAAACTCTACAAATTTAAGAAATAAGAGGTCAGCATTACTGATTCTAAGGGCATAAAAAGAGTAATAAAGGACAACTGAAAAACTAAATACCCATAAATATGAAAATGTGAATATAATGAAAAAATAAGAAAGGCACAAAAATCAAAGCATATGCAAAAAATTGATTTTCTAAACTTGTCAATGACTATTAAAAATATTGATTTAATAATCCAAAAACGAAAGCAACTCTTCCGAGATGGGTTCACTAGAAAACTTTGGAAAGCATGTAAGTAAGAAATTATACCAATTATCTACCTTCAAGTCCAGAAAGCAGGAGAAACCACTTTCTACCTCATTCTATGAGATCAGCATTACTCTAATACCTCATACCAAAACCAAAAGCATTACAAGAAAAACAGTACTGCAGACCAAGATTTCTCATGAGCATAGATGCAATAATGCTCAAAAGAGTATTAGCAAATAAGTCCAACAGTGTATGAAAGACTTATACACTGACTAATGGGGTTTTATTTATTTATTTATTTATTTATTTATTTATTTATTTTCCTGCTTCTTTTTAAAAAATTTCAATAAGTTTTTGGGGAACAGGTGATGTTTGCTTACATGGATAAGTTCTTTAGCGTTAATTTCTAAGAGTTTGGTGCGCTCCTCACCTGAGCACCGTACACTGTACTCAATGTGTAGTCTTTTATTCCTTACCCCCTCTCACCCTTTCCCCTGAGTCCCCAAAGTCTATTGTATTATTCTGATGCTTTTGTATCCTCATGGCTTAGCTCCCACTTATGAGTGAGAACATACAATGTTTGCTTTTCCAGCCCTGAGTTACTTCAATAAGAACAATGGTCTCCAATTCCATCCAGGTTGCCATTATTTTGTTGTTTTTCATGGCTGAGTAGTATTCCAAAGTGTGTATGTGTGTGTGTATATATATGTATGTATGTGTGTATATATATATGTATGTGTGTATATATATGTATATAATCATTTTCTTTATCCACTCATTGATTGATGGGCATTTGGGTTGGTTCCCAGTTTTTTAAATTGTGAATTGTCCTGTTATAAAAATGTGTGTACAGGTATCTCTTTGTTATAATGACTTTTTTTCCTTGGGATAGATACCCAGGAGTGGGATTTCTGGGTCAAATGGTAGATCTACTTTTAATTCTTTAAAGAAACTCAGCACTGTTTTTCATAGTGGTTGTACTAGTTTACATTCCCACCAACAGTGTAAAAGTGTTTTCTTTTCACTGCATCTACACCAACATTTATTATTTTTTTATTATGGTCATTCTTGCAGGAGTGAGGTGGTATTGCATTGTGTTTTTTTGCCATTTGTGTATCTTCTTTTGAGAATTGTATATTCATGTCTTTAGCCCACTTTTTGATGGGATTTTTTTCTTTCTTTGTTGCTGATTTGTTTGAGTTCCTTGTAGATTCTGGGTATCAGTCCTTTGTTTGACGTACAGATTGCAAAGATTGTCTTCCACTCTGTGGGTCGTCTGTTTAGTCTGCTGATTGTTTCTTTTGCTGTACAGAAGCCTTTTAGTTTAATTAAGGCCCATCTATTTATCTTTGTTTTTGTTGCATTTGCTTTTGTATTTCGGGTCATAAAGTCTTTGCATAAGCCAACGTCTAGAAGGATTTTTCCAACGTTATATTCTAGATATTTTATCGTTTTGTGTCTTAGACTTAAGTCTGTGATCCATTTTGAGTTGATTTTTGTATAAGGTGAGAGACAAAGTTCCAGTTTTATTCATCTGTATGTAGCTTGCCAATTACTCCAGTGCCATTTGATGAATAGGTTGTTCTTTCCCCACTTTATGTTTCTGTTTGCTTTGTTGAAGATCATTTGACTGTAAGTATATGACTTTATTTCTGGGTTCTCTACTCTGTTCCATTGGTCTATATGCCTATTTTTATACCAGTACCATGCTGTTCTGGTGACTATGGCTTTATAGTATAGTTTGAAATTGAGTAATGTAATGCCACCAAATTTGTTCTTTTTGCTTAATCTTGCTTTAGCTATGTGAACTCTTTCTTAGTTTCATGTAAACCTTAGTATTGTTTTTCTAGTTCTGTGAAAAATTATGGTGGTATTTTGATGGAAATTACATTGAATTTGTATATTTCTTTTGTCAGTATGGTCATTTTTACAATATTGTTTCAACCAATCCTTGAGCATGGAATGTGTTTCTATTTGTTTGTGTCATCTATGATTTCTTTCAGCAGTGTTATGTCATTTTTCTTGTAGTGGCTTCTCACTTTTTCAGTTAAGCATCTTCCTAAGTATTTTAGGGTTTTGGCATTGATTTGTTTACATTAATTTTGTATCCTGATATTTTGCTGAATCCATTTACCAGTTCTATGAGCTTTTTGGAGTAGTCTATAGGGTTTTCTAGGTTGTATGATCATGTCATCAGAAAATAGCAATGGTTTGAATTCCTCATTACATATTTGGATGCCCTTTATATCTTTCTCTTATCTGATTGCTCTGGCTAGGACTTCCAGTTCTATGTTGAATAGAAGTGGTGACAGTGGGCTGCTGTATTAGTCAGGGTTCTCTAGAGGGACAGAACTAATGGAATACTTACATATACAATATATACATATATGAGTTTATTAAGTGTTACCTCACACTATCACAAGGTCTCACAATAGGCCATCTGTAGGCTGAGGAGCAAGGAAAGCCAGTCCGAGTTCCAAAACTGAAGAACTTGGAGTTTGATGTCTGAGGGCAGGAAGAATCCAGCATGGAAGAAAGATATAGGCTGGGAGGTAGGTCTGTCTCTTTTTTTTTCACATTTTTCTGCCCACCTATATTCTAGCCACACTAGCAACTGATTAGATTGTGCCCACCCATATTAAGGGTGGGTTTGCCTTTCACAGCCCACTGGCACAAATGTTAATCTCCTTTAGCAACACCCTTACAGACACATTCAGGAGCAATACTTTGTATCCTTCAGTCCTATCAAGTTGACACTCAGTATTAACCATCGCAAGCTCCCCCCTTGTCAATGTGAACCCATAAATACCTCCTGAGATCATACATAATCTTCAAATAAAGACAATAATAAAGTAATAATTACACCTACCATAATGCAACTATCCTTTGTACAACCAGAAAGGCACCAACCCCCAACCCAAATACTATTACACAAAGTTAGCAATACTTAAATGCTAATGTGAGATCAATAAATCTTATGTCACATGATAAAGGAGAAAGGAAATGAAATGAAGATATTTTCTTAGTACAAGTGTGCACATGCACAAACACGTTTTTTAAAAAAGAAGGAGGAAATACTCATGACAATTTCTGTCCTCATTTCTGCCGGTGGTCACATGGTTGTAGCTGGTATTGATGACTACCATCTTCTACTACTCATTCTGTATTCCGTTTGCCTTCAGCAAGCATCTCGGCAGGTCATGGTTTTTTTTTTTTTTTTTTTTTTTTTCCTGGTGGAGTGACACAAACCTTCATTCCTGAAGGGTCTGGGTCATTTGTAGTCCTGCCTGGATTGGGCTGTTGTAGTTTCCCATTGAACTTAACCACAGGGCATGGTAATGCTAAGAGATGCCCTAATGGATCTCCTGTATTCCATACATACTCTTCCTTACCTCCATTGTGGAGTAGTAGACTGATTTCATTTTGATAGTCCTGGTCAATCACCCTTGCCAAAATAGTAACTCCCTTCTTAGCTTGTTGACTCAAAGGCAAGAGGAGCCTAAAGTGTCCAGGTGGCAATCTTTACCTCCAGCTCAATGGAATCATTGTTGTGTCTCCTGGTGGCGTCATTCCTCCCTCTGGAACTAAGACCTCTAGGCCAGCACAACAAAATGTCGTGGGAACAAGAAGCAAAAATTTTGCTAATGAATCACTAGGGGGCTGGTGAGTGGTGCCACTTCCACTTCCACCTTTTGATTCCTGGACCCGTGAATCCTGGGTATGGGAGAAACAGTATTATATATTGGACTCTGATTTAGAACATACATGACATTCTGGAGAACTTTGCCCCAGGCCCGCAAAGTATTGTCACCTGGTTGGTGTTGTAATTGTGACTTCAAAGGGCCATTCCACCATTCTATCAATTCAGCTGCTTCAGGATGGTGGGGAACATGGTAAGACCAGTGAATTCCATGAGCATGAACCCACTGTCACACTTATTTAGCCATAAAGTGAGTGCCTTTGTCAGAGGCAATGCTTTGTTGTTTATCACGATGGTGGATAAGGCATTCCGTGGGTATATGGATGGTAGTCTTGGCAGAAGCATTGCAGGTAGGACAGGCAAATCCATATCCAAAGTAAATGTCTAATCCATTGAGTACAAGCCTCTTCCCTTTCCGTGATGGAAGAGGTTCAATATAATCAACCTGCCACCAGGCAGCTGGCTTATCACCCCAAGGAATGGTGCTATATTGAAGGCTCAGTGTTGATCTTTGCCGCTAGCAAATTGGACACTCAGCGGTGACAGTAGCCAGGTCAGCCTTGGTGAGTGGAATTCCATGTTGCTGAGCCTATGTGTAACCTCTATCCCTGCCACCATGTCAACTTTGTTCATTGGACCATTGGGTGATGGCAGGGGTATCTGGGAAAGGAGGCTGAGGGCTGAGTGGGCTCCACAGAATGGGTCATCCCACCCACTTGATTATTAAAATCCTTAAAATTCTCCTCCTTTGAGGTCACCCATTGGTGAGCACTCACATGAGATATAAATATCTTTACAGTTTTTCACCACTAAGAGAAGGTCCATCCATATTCCTCTTTCCCAAATTTCTTTGTTACCAATTTTCCAATCATGCTTCTTTGAAGTCCCTAAACATCCAGTGCAACCATACATGAATCAGTATATAATAACACATCTGGAAATTTCTCCTTCCATGTGAAGTGCACAACCAGGTGCATTGCTTGAAGTTCTGCCCACTGGCAAGATTCCCCTTCACCACTGTCCTTCAGGAATATCCTGGAAAGGGGCTGTAGTGCTGCAGCTGTCAACTTTTGGGTAGTGCCTGCATATGATACAGAACCCTCTATGAACCAGGCCCTAGTCTTCCCTTCCTCTGTCAACTGATCATAGGAAACTCCACATTAGGCCATCAGTGCAGGTTGGGAGAGAGAAGGCAGGATGGCAGGAGTGGAGACGATGGGCATTTGAGCCACTTCCTCATGTAACTTACTTGTGACTTCAGGACCTGCTGGAGCCCGATCATGTATATGCCACTTCCATTTGATGATGGAATGCTGTTGTACACTACCCACTTTATGGCTAGATTAGTCAGAAAACATCCAGTTCATGATAGGGAGTTCAGGTCAAATGGACTTCATGACTTACAGTCAAATGTTCAGTTTCTACCAGTGCTCAGTAACAGGCCAAGAGCTGCCCCTCAAAAGAAACATAGTTACCTGCAGAAGATGGCAGGGCCTTGGTCTGAAATCCTAGATGCCTCCAATGTGATTCACCCATGGGGGCCTTCCAAAGACTCCAAACAGTATCCTTATCTGCCAATAACAACTCAAGCACCATTGGATCTGCTGGGTCATACGGCCCAAGTGGCAGAGCAGCTTGCACAGCAGCCTGGACCTATTGCAGAGCCTTCTCCTGTTCTGGACCCCATTCAAAACTGCCAGCCTTTCAGGTCACTCAATAAATGGGTGCAGTAACACACTCAAATGAGCAGTGTATTGCCTCCAATATCCAAATAGACCCACTAGGCATTGTGTTTCTTTCCTGGTTGTAGGAGGGGTCAAATGCAGCAACTTATCCTTCATCTTAGAAGGAATATTTTGACAGACCCCAGACCACTGGACCCCTAGAAATTTTACTGAGGTAGAAGGTCCTTGAATTTTAGTTGGTTTTATTTCTCATCCTCTGGCATGCAATTGTCTCACCAATAAGTCCTGTGTGTTTGTTAATTCTTACTCACTGGATCCAATCAGCAAAATGTCATCAATGTAAAGGACCAGTGTGATATCTTGCAGAAGCAAAATCAATCAAGGTCTCTTCGAATGAGATTATAACACAAAGTTGGCAGTTGATACACCCCTGAAGTAGGACAGTAAAGGTGTATTGCTAATCTTGCCAACTGAAGGCAAATTGCTTCTGGTGGGCCTTATGGGCAGGAATGGAGGAAAAGGCATTTGCCAAGTCAATGGCTGCATAGCAGGCACCAGGAGATGTGTTAATTTGCACAAGCAATGAAACCATATCTGGTATAGCAGCTGCAATTGGTGTCACCACTTGGCTAAGCTTACAATAATCCACTGTCATTCTCCAAGATCCATCTGTCTTCTGCACAGGCCAATTGGGAGAGTTGAATGCGGATGTGGTAGGAATCACCATTCCTGCATCTTTCAAGTCCTTGATGGTGGCACTAATCACCACAATCTCTCCAGGGATGCAATATTGTTTTTGACATACTATTTTTATAGGTAGGATCAGCTCTAATGGATTCCATTTGGCTTTTTCCACCATAATAACCCTCACCTTGGCAATTCAGAAGCTAGTGTGAGGTTTCTGCCAGCTACTAAGTATGTCTATGTCAATCACACATTCTGGCACTGGGGAAATGACCACAGGATGAGTCTGGGGACCCACTGGACGCACTGCAAGTCAGATCTCAGCTAAAACTCCATTAATTACCTTACCTCCATAAGCCTCTACTTTCACTGGAGGACCACAGTGATGTTTTGGGTCTCTTGAAATCAACGTCAGCTCAGAGCCAGTGTCCAGTAGTCCCAGAAATGGTTGATCAATTCCATTACCCCAAAGCATAGTTACCCTGGTAAAGGGCCAGATGTCTCTTTGGGGAAGGATGGGAGAAAGATTTACTGCATAAATTGTTGGTAATGTAGTGGGGTCCTTCCCCAAGGGGACTCAGTCTCCTCTTCTTTCAAAGGGTTTTGGGTATGTAAACTGGCTCAAGTTTGGAAATTGACTGAGGGGCCATGATTCTCTGTTTTTATAATTCAAATTAGTCTTTTGTCCATTTGACCTAGAAGTTCTCTGCTTGTATAAATTAAGTAGGAATGCAGTAGGTTTCCTATCAATTTCACTTCCAGGAACACTGTGATTAATTAGCCAATGCCAGAGCTCTACAAGAATCAGACTATTCTGATTGCTGCTTTGTCTCTTCTGTCCATTACAGTAGCTATGCCCACCTTGCCTTTGAAGGTTGGGTGCTGCCCCTTGGCCCCTGCCAACTCAGGATCTAATTATTTTTATTGAATTTAAATTTCGTAGTTGAGTGACTCTGGTTCCTACTGTCAGATCTGACATACAGAGAAGAGCAATTACAGGGCTCTTCAAAGATGCCGATGCTGCCCTCACAAATCTATTTTGCAAGACATTAGTCAAGGGTTTATCTTCTGGGCCCTCCCAGCTGGAATGAGTAGGTCTAAAGTGACTAATCCATTCCACCATCCCAATCTCCCTAAGTCTTTGGATTTCTTCCTATACATTAAAACAAGGAAGATCAGCTCACTTACAGTGGACCATCTTTTAATTCATATTTCAGTTAACCAAGCAAATAAGCTATTAGAACCCTTTTTAACTCCATGAGCTGCAACATTAAATGCAGAGTCCCTACTTAGTGGGCCCAAATCAATAAATTCAGCCTGATCCAACTCTGTTTCTTCCACCATTATCCCACACCCTTAATATCTATTTCCATGCCTGTTCTCCAGATTTCTGTTTATATTAATTAGAAAACTCAAGCTTTTTTTTTTTTAATTATTTTTTTTATTTGACGGGGTCTCACTCTGTTGCCAGGCTGGAGTGCAGTGGTGTGATCTTGGCTCAGGGCAACACCCACATCCCGGGTTAAAGCCATTCCCCTGCCTCAACCTCCTGAGTAGCTGGGGCTACAGGCGTGCGCCACCACGCCCAGGAAATTTTTGAATTTTTAGTAGGAATGGGGTTTCACCATGTTGGCCAGGATGGTCTCGATCGCTTGACCTCATGATCTGCCTGCCTTGGCCTCCCTTTACGGGTGAAGTGCACCTCCTCATGGGTCACACTGTCAACCTCACCTCAAGGGGCCTGCCAGGACTTCAGTCTATTTATAGATCTAGAAGCAAACAGGGGAGTTGAGGGTAACTCCTGAGGAGAATCAACATTGTTTTGCCTGGCAACTGCCTCACAGGAGGTCATTGCTGTTGCTTCAGGGAGCATAGGGTTTATCTCCTCAGGCAAAGGTGGAAAGGCTGATGGCAGCATGGGTCAGGGAGCAGGTGTAGCCACTACTGGAGATGGGGAAGCTGTTTCCTCTGGGAAAAAAATGTTCATTAGCATTTACAAACTCAGTGTCCCTACCTTCATCAGGGTCCTTTCACACGTCCCCATGCCAAGTTGCAAGGTCCCGTTCTTTTCCAATCAATTCCTTCACTTTAGCAGTAGACACCTGCATGCACCTTTCGTTGCAGGTCAGCCACTCACATGACAAGAGTCTGAGTCTACTTTTCCACAATCTCAGCTCTTTCTCTATAGGAGATAAGACTCTCACTCAGGGCAGTCTTAGCAGATTTGTGGCTCAGTATCTGCTTCTGAAGCCAGGAGATAGAAACCCCGAGTTCACCATTTTCTTTCACCACTTTGTCCACTGAACTTAGGACCAACCAACCAGCTTCATTATATTCCTTGGTTGTCCATGTATTGTCAAAGGTATTATTTATAGAGTCACTAAATTCCTTTCCTCTCATGAGCAGTAAATCAGGAGTTTCAAATGCATTTTTTTTTGCATAAATCTCTAAACAGTTCAATCCAGAGACTATTGGTGTTCTCCATACTATTAGAAGTAGAGTCCTTAGCATTTTTAGATGTAATCATATTAAGCAGCCAACTCCAGAAACCCCAAAACCAATGAAAGAACTCCATCCTTAATATTCTGTTCCTCTAGAAACACTCCTGGTACCAAAATCTGTATTAGTTGGGGTTCTTTAGACAGACAGAACTAATGGAATAGATACACATATTCAGGGGAGTTTATTAAGTATTAACTCACACAAGCACAAGGTCCCACAATAGGCTGTCTGCAGGCTGAAGAGCAAGGAGAGCCAGTCCAAGTTCCAAAACTGAAGAATTTGGAGTTTGATGTTCGAGGGCAGGAAGCATTCAGCAAGGGAGAAAGATGTAGGGTGGAAGGTTAGGCCAGTCTCTCTTTTTCACATTTTTCTGCCTGCTTATATTCTACCCATGCTGGCAGCTGATTAGATTGTGCCCACTCAGATTAAAGGTGGGTCTGTCTTTCCCAGCCCACTTATCAAATGTTAATCTCCTTTAGCAACACTTTCGCAGACACACCCAGGATCAATACTTTGTATGATTCAATCCAATCAAGTTGACACTCAGTATTAACCATAGCAGCACCCTTGTCTTTTTCCAGTTCACAGGGGGAATGCTTTCAACTTTTTCCCACTCATTGTAACGTTGGCTGTGGGCTTGTAATAAATGGCTTTTATTACATTAAGGTATGTTCCTTCTATGTCTATTTTGCTGAAGGTTTTAATCACAATGGAATGCTGGATTTTTTTTCAAGTGCCTTTTCTGCATCTATTGAGTTGATCATGTGATTTTTGTGTTTAATTCTGTTTATGTGGTGTATCACAATTTTGACTTGCATTTGTTAAACAATTTCTGCATCCCTGGTACGAAACCCACTTGATCATGGATGATTATCTTTTTGATGTGTTGTTGGCTTCTGTTAGCCAGTGTTTTGCTGAGGTATTTGCATCTATATTAATCAAGGATATTGATCTGTAGTTCTCTCTCTCTTTTTTTTTTTTTTTGTTATGTCCTTTCCTGGTTTTTGTATTAGGATGATACTGGCTACATAGAATGATTTATGGAGGATTCCCTCTTTATCTTTTGGAATATTGTCAATAGGACAATAGGATTGGTACCAATTCTTCTTTGAATTCTGGTAGAATTCAGCTGTTAAACCATCTGCTCCTGCTCCTGGGCGTTTTCGTATTGGTAACTTTTTAATTACCATTTCAATCTCACTGCTTCTGGTTGGTCTGTTCAGAGTTTCTATTTCTTCCTGATTTAAACTCGGAGGGTTGTGTATTTCCTGAACTTATTCATCTCCTCTAGATTTTCTAGTTTATGCACATAAAAGTGTTCATAGTAGCCTTGAATGATCTTTTCTATTTCTATGGTATCAGTTTCAATATTACCCATTTTGTTTCTAATTAAACTTATTTGGATTCTGTCTTCTTTTGTTGGTTAATATAGCTAATGATCTATCAGTTTTATCTTTTCAAAGAACCAGCTTCTGTTTTATTTATCTTTTGTATTTTCTGTTTAAATTTTATTTAGTTCTGCTCTGATTTTGGTTATCTCTTTTCTTCTGCTGGATTTAGGTTTGGTTTGCTCTTATTTCTCTAGCTCCTTGAGGTGTGACCTTAGATTGTCTATGTGCTTTTTCAGACTTTTTGATGTAGGCATTTAAGGTTATAAACTTTCCTGTTAGCACTGCCTTTGCTGTGTTCCAGAAGTTTTGATAGGCTGTGTCACTATTATTGTTCAGTTCAAAGAATTTTTAATTTCTGTTTTGATTTTATTGTTGACCCAATGATCATTCAGGAGGATGTTATTTAATTTCCAAGTATTTGCATAGTTTTGAGGGTTCCTTTTGGAGTTGATTTCCAATTTTATACTAAGGTGGTCTGAGAGAATACTTGCTATAACTTCAATTTTCCCAAGTTTGTTGAGAGTCGTTTCATGGTCTATCATATGGTCTGTCTTGGAGAATATTCCATGTGCTAATGAATAGAATGTATATTCTATAGTTGTTGGATATAATGTTCTGTAAATATCTGTTAAGTTCATTTATTACAGGGTACAGCTTAAGTGTATTTTTTCTTTGTTGACTTCCTGTCTTGATGGCCTGTCTACTGCTGTCAGTGGAGTATTAAAGTCCCCCACTATTACTGTGTTGCTGTCTATCTCATTTCTTAGGTCTAGTAGTAATTGTTTTATCAATTTGGGTTCTCCAGTGTTAGGTGGATATATATTTAGAATCATGACATTTTCCTGTTGGACTACTCCTTTTATCATTATATTATGTCTCTCTTTGTCTGATATAAGAATAGCAACTCCTGCCCTTTTTTGGTGTTTATTTGCATGGAATATCTTTCTCCACCCCTTTACCTTAAGTGTATATAAGTCCTTATGTGTCTGGTGAGTCTCTGGAAGACAGCAGATCCTTGGTTGGTGACTTCTTATTCATTCTGCCATTTTGTATCTTTTAAGTGGAGAATTTAAGCTATTTACATTCAACGTTAGTATTGAGATGTTAGGTACTATTCTATTAATTGTGCTATTTATTGCCTGAATATCTTGGCTTTTTTCATTATGTTGTTGTTTTGTAGGCCTTGTGAGACTTATGCTTTAAGGAGCTTATATTTTAGTTTATTTCACAAATTTGTTTCAAAATTTAGAGCTGCTTCTAACAGTTCTTGTAGTGCTGGCTTGGTAGTGGCAAATTCTCTCAGCATTTGACTGAAAAAGGCTAACTTTCCTTCATTTACGGAGTTTAGCTTTGCTGCATACAAAATTATTTGCTAATAATTGGTTTCTTTAAAGAGGCTAAAAATAGGACCCCAATCCCTTCTAGCCTATAGAGTTTCTGCTGAGGAATCTGCTCTTTAATCTGATAGGGTTTCCTGTGTAGGTTACCTGGTTACCTGATGATTTTGCCTTACAACCCTTAAGATTATTTCCTTCATCTTGACTTTGGATAACCTGATGATTATGCACCTAGGTGATGATCTTTTTCAATGAATTTCCCTGGTGTTCTTTGAGCTTCTTGCATTTGGATGCCTAGATCTCTAGCAAGGCCACGGAAGTTTTTCTTGATTATTCCCTCAAATATAATTTCCAAACTTTCAGATTACTCTTCTTCCTCAGCAATGCCAATTATTTTTAGGTTTTGTTGTTTAACATAATCCCAAACTTCTTGGAGGTTTTGCTCATTTTTTAAAAAATCGTTTTTTTTCTTTGTTGGATTGGGTTAACTCAAAAGCCTTGTCTTTGAGCTCTGCCATTCTTTCTTCTACTTGTTTGATTCTGTTGCTGAGATTTTCCAGTGCATTTGCAATTCTCTATGTCCTTCATTTCCAGAAGTTGCCATTGTTTTTTATTTATGCTATTTCACTGGACATTTTTCTATTTATATCATATATTTTTAAATTTATTTAGGTTGGGACTTCACTTTTCTGTGGTGCATCCTTGATCAGTGAGTCCTGTTTCTGGCAATTCAGGCATTTCTTCTTGGTTTGGGTCTATTCCCGATGAGTTAGTGTGATATTTTGGGAGTGTTAAAGAACGTTGTTTTGTCATATTACCAGACTTGTTTATCTGATTCCTTGTCATTTGGGTAAATTACATCAGAGGGAAGATCTGGGACTCAAGGGCTTCTGTTCTGGTTCTTTTGTCCCATGGGGCAATCCCTTGATGTGGTGCTTTCCCCTTCCCCTAGGGTTAGGGCTTCCTGAGAGCTGAACTGCAGTGATTTTCTTCTCCTCTGGATTTAGCCAGAACTACCAGGTTCTGGGCTGGTACTGGGGAGTGTCTTCAGAGTCCTGTGATGTGATTCATATTCAGGTCTCGGCCATGCATACCAGCACCTGCTCTGGTGGAGGTAGTAGGAGCAAAGTAGACTCTGTGAGGGTCATTGGTTGTGTTTTTCTTAAGTGCTATGGTTTTGTGATGGTTGGCCTCTAGCCAGGAGGTGGCGTTTTCAAGAGTGCATAAGCTGCGGTAGCATAGGAAGGATCTGGCGGTGGGCAGGGCCATAGAGCTCCCAAGAGATTATGTCCTTTGTCTTTCGCTACCAGGGCAGGTAGAGAAAGACCACCAAGTGGGGGCGGGGTTAGACCTGTCTGAGCTCAGACTCTCCTTGGACAGGGCTTCCTGTGCCTGTTGTGGGAGATGGGAGTGTGGTTCCCAGCCAAATGGAGTTATGTTCCCAGGGGGATTGTGGCTGCTTCTGCTGTGTCACACAGGTTGCCAGGGAAATGGGGGAATCCAGCAGCCACCTGCCTCACCCAGCTCCCATGCAGCCCACAGACTGAAGGCCCAGTCTCACTCTCACCATGCCCTTCGCAATAGCACTGTTTAATTCACCCAGTCAGTCAGCAGGGCAGAGAACTTGCCCCAGACTACAAGCCGCCCAGCTAAGAAAACAAGCAAATTCATAGTTCCTTGGCTGTTGCATGAAGACTGCAGTGGCAATCCACCTCCTTCAAAGGGTCTGTGGATTCTCTTGGTTTTCCTGGTATGTTCCTGTAGTAGTTTTTGGAGCAAAAGTTCATGATGTGGGTCTCTATATGCTGCTCTGTCTGACTAACTGGGAGTTGCAAGTTAGTCCTGCCTCCTATCCACCATTTCCCCCTTTTTTACAATACTACTAAGTGGGGTTTATTCCACGTATGTTGGTTCAATTTTTGAAATTCAAATAATTTAATCCACCACATCAACTTGTGGAAGAAAAAACACCAAATGCTTATAATCATTAATGCAGAAAAAGTGTTTGACCAAATCTAAATACCCAGTAGTGATAAAAACTCTCAGTGAACTAGAAATGGAGAACAAATGCCTCAACTCGACAAAAATTTTCTTTAAAAACCCTATGGCTAATATCACTTAATGATGAATAACTGTATGTTTTCTCTTAAGATGACAGCAAGGTAAAGATGTTCCCTCTCACCATTTCTCTTCAATAGCATACTGGAAGTTCTAGCTAATGCAGTAAGACAAGAAAGAGAAATACAATATATGCAGATTGGAAAGGAAAAATATAACTATCATTGTGCACAGATAACATAAGTATCTATGTAGAAAATGACAAAGAATCATCAACAACAAAAACTCCTAGATGCAATGTGCTACTATTGTAAGGTCACAGGATACAAGAGTAAAGTACAAAATCCATTTTTTCCTTTATAACAGTGAGTAAAAATGAAAATTTGAAATTAATTTCAAATTCATAACACCATTTGACATCAAGAAAATAAAATAATTAGGTATAAGTGTAACAAAACATGTACAGAATCTTTATGTGCAAAATCACAATAAAATTATTAATAATCTAAATAAACAGTGAAATAGTCTAGTTCATGAATTAGAATACTCAATATTTTTAAGATGTCAATTCTTTCTATGTTGATCTATATGGTAAAAGTAATTTCAATCAGAATCCTTGCAAACTATTTGTAGATATTGACAAAATTATTCTAATGTTGATATGGAATGGAAAAATAGTCACCAAAATATTAAAGAAGGACAAAGTTGAAGAACCATTATTGTTGCAATAAATGGTGCTAGTACAATTGGATGTTCATGTGTAAAAACAATATAGACACAGACTTTATATCTTTCACAAAAATTAACTCCAAATGAATCATAGACCTAAATGTAAGACAGAAAACTGTGAAACCTCTAGAAGATAATTAGATAGAATCTAGGTTACCTTGAATTTGATCATGAGAAGTCGGATACAACACTTTACATGCTCTAAGCACAATCCATGAAAAACATGTTAGATTTTATTATCACATAAAACTTCTGCTCTGCAAGACACATTAAGAGAATAAAAAGACAAGTCACAAACTTGGAGAAAATATTTATAAAACACATATTTGATAAATTGTATCCTAAACACAAAAAGGACACTTAGCACTTAACCACAAGAAAATAAACAACTCAATAAAAACGTGGACCAAAAAATCTCAACATACAATCTACTGAAAGGACATACATATTGCAAGTGAGCATGTGAAAAAATGCTTATCATGATATATTCTGATAGAATTGCAAACTAAAGTAGAAATGAGATACCACTACATACCTATTAAAATGGCTAAAATAAGAAAAAATCTTGACAATATCAGACATAGGCAAGGATTAACAGGAGCTCTCATTTTTTTGCTGATGAGAATGCAAAATGTTACAGCCACTTTGGAAGAAAGTTTGGCAGATTCTTTGCAAACTAAACATAGTCTTACTATACAATCCAACTATCATGGTCTCAAGTATTTATCCGGTTGAGTTGACAATTTATATTGACACAAAAATTGTCCATGAAAGTTTATAGCCACTTTATTCATTATGTCCCCTAACTGGAAGAAATCAAGAGTTTTCATAAATGGACACACAAATGGTAGCACATCAATATGATAAAATTTTATTCACCAAAATAAATGAATGAGAAAATAAATAAATGAATAATTAGCCATGAAGTCATGAAAAGTTATAGATGGGCCTTAAGTGTATATGGTGAGGAAAGGAATCAGTCTGATAAGGCTAAACATTTTGTGATTCATGTTATATACATTTGGGAAAAGACCAAACTATAGCAACTGTAAAAATTTCAGTGGATGCCAGAGGATAGGTGTGTATAGAAGGAGTGGGGAAAGAATTAGGATGAATGGTGAAGTACAGGAAATTTTCAGACTGGCAAGACTATTTTGTATCATGCTGCATGGGTGGATATATGAAATTATGCACGTATCAAGACATCCAGAACTTTATGATACAATGTAAAACTTAATATATGCAGATTTTAATAAATCATTTAGTGGATTGCATGATATTAGGAATACATTTATACTGCAACAAAAGAACCAAACTGTATTATAAATGTATGAAATAACTCACTAAAGGGAGTGGGGAAAAATTTCCCACCTAAGTAACTTCAAATGTATACAATATGTCAGTTTAAAGACAAAATAAACTGTACACAAGTAATATACTCTACTAAATAAAGTTTTTCCCATGGGGGTATGGGGAACAATCCTGATACTGCTATGCATGTATACTGAAATTAATTAAGTAAATGGACAGCAAATTGAGGGAGCCAGGTTTTTTTTTTTCACAATTGGAATGGACATTTACAAATTAGCAAGGGATAAGGCTGGAATAATCCACATAGCAATGGATTAGAATTGAAGACTTCAGTAGGATCTCATGTTAAATCAATACAAATGCAGATGGATATATATATATGTGTGTGTATGTGTGTGTGTGTATGTATATATATGCATATGCACATACACAGGCTGGTGTGCACACAAATATTGGTTTGTTCTGCCAACTAAGAGTGCCTAAAAGAAATTACATTCCTGTAGCAACAACCACACTTAACCCTCAGATCTTAATCTCCAATATTATTCTCCAATAAGGAACTAGGGCTCCTTGGAGAAACAGCTTCCTCTAGGACTGAGGCAGGAAACATAGAAAATCATCCTAGAGGTTATATTGCCAAAAGTAAGGAAATACTTAAACAAAACATCATATTGAGTGGGTATGTCAAAAGGATGAAAGCTATCTGAAAGATCGAGCCATAGCATAAGCTGAAAAAGTTTGTGCAACAAGATAAATAAATAAAATAGTATTGAATTATAACCCAAAAAGTAAAATAGATATTCATGAATCCATAGTGATAGAAATAAATGATTGAATAAATTAAAAATGAGGGGAAAAGTCTCTTGTGTGGAAGAATTCCAAATAAATTATGTAGATACTACACCCTAAAAGAGGGGAGCAGAAATACCCACTCCTTAATTGCGTACTGCACATACTAACCTGCTTTGAAAGGATATGATATGAATATAGGGAAGAAACATAAAATTTTACAATGAAGAAGCCTAACAAACTACTTCTATCAGCTGATCAAGATTGACATCAATAGATATAAATCATATGGACAGTATGTGTCCTTGATATAATGTGATACATTTTACCTCTGTATCACATTATATCAATGTGATTTTACCTCTGTGATCTTGCTTCCAAAAACCCAAAGTCCCAGTATAATTTGAAAAAAAAAAAAATTAAAAAATTCTAGTGGCTGGGCATAACTAATGAATCCTCCTCAGAACTTTCAAGGACATCAAAATCAAGAGAAACAGTCATGGCCAAAACATCCTAAGTAGACATAACAACTAAATGTAATATAGTACATTGGAAGAGATTCTGAAATAGAAAAAGGACATTAGGTAAAAATGAAGGAACTCTGAGTAAACAATGGACTTTAGTTGATCATAATATATTAACACTGTTCATAAATTGTAACAGATGCACCATGCCAATGTAAGATGTTAATAATAGAGGACAGAAAAATATCTAATAAGCTCCAAAACCTTTCCCCAGGTGACACACACACACACATACACACACGCACACTCACACACACACACACACAAACACACAGAGCAATCACCGCCAAAAACGGCTAAATTAAGCTTTGGAAAACATTTAAAAGTCTACAGCAACCAAGCAAATGTCCCATCAGTATAAAGTCATATTCAAACTGACAGGAGATTTTATTGCATTTTTACAAGCCCTGACCCAACCCTTTCCCTGGCACAGTATTTAGTTTGATCCTGGAAGAGGTGGCAACCCAGTTCCAAATTCACTCCCTCAAATTCAAGGGAGCAAAACAGATTGTACTTGTAATGTTCTAATCCATCTAATCCTACATAAAGGACTAGTTTCTGTTCTGCTTAACTCTGATATCAGTCAAGGAAAAGCAGCATAACTCAGAATAAGTTCAGCAGAAAGCAGTGGTACTGCTTTTAAAAGCTGCGACCCTGCTTTTAAAAGCTGCTGGGTGTCTATTGAGCTGCACACACCTGACTGCCAAGATTATAGGTGAGAATGGCTGTCAAGATGGACGAACAGGAACAGCTCCAGCCTGCAGCTCCCAGTGAGATCAATACAGAAGGCAGGTGATTTCTGCATTTTCAACTGAGGCACACAGTTCATCTCATTGAAACTGGTTAGAGAGTGGGTGCAGTCCATGAAGAGTGAGCCAAAGCAGGGTGGGGAGTTGCCTCACCCAGGAAGCACAGGGGTCGGGGAACTTCCTCCCCTAACTAAGGGAAGCCGTGAGGGACTGTGCCATGAGGAAGGGTGCATTCCAGACCACATACTACACTTTTCCCATGGTCTTCACAATCCGCAATCCAGGATATTCCCTCAGGTACCAACACCACCAGAGCCCTGGGTTTCAAGCACAAAACTGGGTGGCCATTTGGGCAGACACCAAGCTAGCTGCAGGGGTTTGTTTTCATACCCCAGTGGTGCCTGGAACACCAGCGAGACAGAGCCATTCGCTTCCCTGGAAATGAGGCTTAAGCCAGGGAGCCAAGAGGTCTAGCTCAGCAGATCCCACCCCCATGGAGCCCAACAAGCTATGATTCACTGGTTTGAAATGCTCACTGACAGGACACCACTCTGAAGTTGACCTGGGATGCCCAAGCTTGGTGGGGGGAGGGGAGTCCACCATTACTGAAGCTTGGGTAGGCGGTTTTCCCCTCACAGTGTAAAACAAAGCTGATGGGAAGTTCAAATTGGGCAAAGCCCTCTGCAGCCTGGCAAACCCGCTGTAGCCAGACTGCCTCTCTAGATTCCTTCTCTCTTGGCAGGACATCTCTGAAAGAAAGGCAGCAGCCCCAGTCAGGGGCTTATAGATAAAACTCCCATTGCCCTGGGACAGAAAACGTGGGAACAGTGGCAGCTGTGGGCACAGCTTCAGCAGACTTAAACGTTCCTACCTGCCAGCCCTGAAGAGAGCAGCGGATTTCACAGCACAGTGCTTGAGCTCTGCTAAGGGACAGACTGCCTCCTCAAGTGGGTCCCTGACCCCCATGCCACCTGACTAGGAGACACCTCCCAGCAGGGGATGATGGACACCACATACAGGACAGCTCCAGCTGGCATCTGACGGGTGCCCCTCTGGGATGAAGCTTCCAGAGGAAGCAATCATTTGCTGTTCTGTAGCCTCTACTGGTGATATCCAGGCAAACAGGTTCAGGGGTGGACCTCCAGCAAACTCCAGCAAACCTGCAGGGCTTTGACTGTTAGAAGGAAAACTAATAAACAGAAAGGAATAGCAGCAACAGCAGCAAAATGTACATTCACACAAAAACCTCATCCAAAGCTAATCAACATCAGAGACCCAAAGGTAGATAAATCCACAAACATGAGGAAAAACCAGTGCAAAAAGATGGAAAAATTTCAAAACCAGAATGCCTTTTCTCATCCAAAGGATCACAGTTCCTCGCCAGCAATGGAACAAAACTGAGTGGAGAATGAGTTTGACAAATTGACAGAAGTAGGCTTCAGAAGGTGGGTAATAACCCACTCCTCCAAGCTAAAGGAACATGTTCTAACCCAATGCAAGGAAGCTAAGACCTTTGAAAAAAAGGTTAGATGAATTGCTAACTAGAATAACCAGTATAGAGAAGAACATGAATGACCTGATGGAGCTGTGAAACACAACATGAGAACTTCGTAACACATACACAATTATCAATAGCCGAATCAATCAAGTGGAAGAAAAGATATCATACATTGAAGATCAACTTAATGAAATAAAGCATGAAGACAAGATTAGAGAAAAAAGAATGAAAAGGAATGAACAAAGACTCGAAGAAATATGGGACTATATGAAAAGACCAAACCTATGTTTGATTGGTGTACCTGAAAATGACAGGGAGAATGAAACCAAGTTGGAAAATACTCTTCAAGATACAATCCAGGAGAACTTCCCCAACCTAGCAAGACAGGCCAACATAAAAATTCAGGAAATACAGAGAACACCACAAAGATACTCCTCGAGAAGAGCAACCACAAGACACATAATTGTCAGATTCACCAAGACTGAAATGAAGGAAAAAATGTTATGGGCACCCAGAGAGAAAGGTCAGGTTCCTCACAAAGAGAAGCCCCTCAGACTAACAGCAGGTCTCTTTGCAGAAACACTACAAACCAGAAGACAGTAGGGGCCAATATTCAACATTCTCTTTTTTTAGATGGAGTTTCACTCTTGTTGCCCAGGCTGGAGTGCAATAGCATGATCTCAGCTCACTGCGAACTATGCCTCCCGGGTTCAAGTGATTCTTCTGCTTGAGCCACCCTAGTACCTGGGATTACAGGCATGTGCCACCACACCTGGCTAATTTTTTGTATTTAGTAGAGACAGGGTTTCACCATGTTGGTCAGGCTGGTGTGGAACTCCTGACCTCAGGTGATCCACCCTCCTCAGCCTTTGAAAGTGCTGGGATTACAGGCATGTGCCACTGCACCCAGCCCATATTTAACATTCTTAAAGAAAATAATTTTCAATCCACAATTTCATATGCAGCCAAACTAAGCTTCATAAGCAAAGGAGAAATACAATCCTTTACAGACAGGCAAATGCTGAGAGATTTTGTCACCACCCATCATGCCTTACAAGAGTTCCTCAAAAAATCACTAAATATCAAAAAGAAAAACTGGTGCAAGCCACTGCAAAAACATACCAAATTGTAAAGGCCATCAATAGTATGAAGAAACTACATCAACTAACAGGCAAAATAACCAGCTAGCATCATAATGACAGGATCAAATTCACACACAATAATATTAACCTGAAAAGTAAACAGGCTAGATGCCCCAATTAAAAGACACAGACTGGAAAATTGGATAAAGAATCAAGACCCATCGGTGTGCTGTATTCAGGAGACCCATGCCACATGCAAAGACACACATAGGCTGAAAATAAAGGGAAGGAGGAATGCTTACCAAGCAAAACAAACAAACAATAATAACAAAAAAAGCAGGGGTTGCAATCCTAGTCTTTGATAAAACAGACTTTAAACCAACAAAGATCTAAAAAGACAAAGAAGGGCATTACAGAAGGGTAAAGGGATCAACGCAACAAGAAGAGCTAACTATTCTAAATATATATGCACTCAATACAGGAGCACCCAGACTCATAAAGTAAGTTCTTAGAGACTTACAAAGAGACTTGGACTCCTAAATTATAATAATGAGAGACTTTAACACCCCACCATCAATATTAGACACATCAACGAGACAGAAAATTAACAAGGATATTCAGTACTCAAACTCAGCTCTGGACTGCGCTGACCTAATGACAGCTAAAGAACTCCCCACTACAGATTGACAGCGTATACATTCTTCTCAGCAACACATCACACATATACTAAAATTAACTCATAATGAAAGTAAAACACTCCTCAGAAAATGCAAAAGAATGGAAATTGTAACAAACAGTTTCCCAGACCACAGTGCAATCAAATTAGAACTCAGGATTAAGAAACTCACTCAAAACCTCACAAGTACATGAAAACTGAACAACCTGCTTCTAAATGGCTACTGGGTAAATAACAAAAAGCAGAAATAAATAAGTTCTTTGAAACCAATGAGAACAAAGACACAATGTACCAGAATCTCTGGGACACAGCTAAAGCAGTGTTTAGAGGGAAATTTATAGCACTAAATGTCCACAGGAGAAAGCAGAAAAGATAAAAAATTGACACCCTAACATCACAATTAAAAGAACTAGAGATGCAAGAGCAAACAAATTCAAAAGTTAGCAGAAGACAAAAAGTAACTAAGATCAGAGCAGAGCTGAAGGAAATAGAGACATGAAAAACCCTTCAAAAAATCAATGAATCCAGGAGCTGGTTTTTTTGAAAAGATTAAAAAATAGACTGCTGTCCAGACTAATAAAGAAGAAAGGAGAGAAGAATCAAATAGACACAAAAAAGTGATAAAGGGAATATCACCACTGATCCTACAGAAATACAAACTACTATTAGAGAATACTATAAACACCTCTATGCAAACAAATTAGAAAATCTAGAAGAAGTGGATAAATTCCTGGACACATACACTCTCCCAAGACTAAACCAGAAAGAAATCGAATCCTTAAGTAGACCAATAATATGTTCTGAAATTAAGGCAGTAATTAATCGCCTACCAACCAAAAAAGCCCAGGACCAGACGAATTCACACTTGAATTCTACCAGAGGTACAAAGAGGAGCTGGTACCATTCCTTCTGAAATGATTCCAAACAATAGAAAAAAAAGGGAATCCTCCATAACTCATTTTGTGAGGCCAGCATCATCCTGATACCAAAACTTGGCAGAGACACAACAACAACAACAAAAATTTCAGACCTATATCCCTGATGAACATCAATGTGAAAATCCTCAAGAAACTGGCAAACCAAATCCAGCAGCACATCAAAAAAATTATCCACTACAATCAAGTCAGCTTCACCCCTGGGATGTAAGGCTGGTTCAACATATGCAAAAAAGAAATTTAATCCATCACATAAACAGCACCAATGGCAAAAACACATGATTATCTCAATAGATGCAGAAAAGGTCTTTGATAAAATTCAACACCCCTCCATACTAAAAACTCTCAATAAACTAGGAATTAATGGAAAGTATCTCAAAATAATAAGAGCTATTTATGACAGACCTACAACCAATATCATACTGAATATGGCAAAAGCTGGAAACATTCCCTTTGAAAGCCAACACAAGACAAGGATGCACTCTCTCACCACTCCTATTCAACATCATATTGGAAGTTCTGGCTAGGGCAAACAGGCAAGAAAAGGAAATAAAGGGTATTCAAATAGGAAGAGAGGAAGTAAAATTGTGTCTGTTTGCAGATGACATTATTGTACATTTAGAAAACCCAATTATCTCAGCCCAAAATCTCCTTAAATTGATAAGCAACTTAAGCAAAGTCTCAGGGTATAAAATCAATATGCAAAAATCACAAGCATTCTTATACACCAATAATAGAATAGCAGACAGCCAAATCATGACTAAACTCCTATTCACAATTGCTACAAAGAGAATAAAATACTTAAAAATACAACTCACAGGGGATGTGAAGGACCTCTTCAAGGAGAACTACAATCCACTGCTCAAAGAAATAAGGGAGGACATAGACAAATGGAAGAACATTGCATGCTCATGAATAGGAAGAATCAATATCACGAAAATGTCCATATTGCCCAAAGTAATTTACAAAATCAATGCTGTTCCCATCAAGCTACCATTGAGTTTCTTCACAGAATTAGAAAAAATTACTTTAAATTTTATACAGAACCAAAAACAGTCCCATATAGCCAAGACAATCCTAAGCAAAAATAACAAAGCTGGAGGCATCACGTTACCTGACTTCAAAGTATACTACAAGGCTACAGTAGTGAAAACAGCATGGTACTGGTACCAAAACAGATATATGGACCAATGGAACAAAACAGAGGCCTCAGAAATAACGCCACACATCTACAACCATCTGATCTTTGACAAACCTGACAAAAACAAGCAATGGGGAAAGATTCCCTATTTAATAAATGGTATTGGAAAAACTGGCTAAGCATATGCAGAAAACTGAAGCTGGACCCCTTCCTTACACCTTATGCAAAAATTAACTCAAGATGGATTAAAGACTTAAACTGAAAATCTAAAACCATAAAAAAACCCTAGAAGAAAACCTAGGCAATACCATTCCGGACATAGGCATGGGCAAAGACTTCATGACTAAAACACTAAAAGCAATGGCAACAAAAGCCAAAATTGACAAATGGGATCTAATTAAACTAAAGAACTTCTGCACAGAAAAAGAAACTATCATCAGAGTAAACAGGCAACTTACAGAATGGGAGCAAATTTTTGCAATCTATCCATCTGACAAAGGGCTAATATCCAGAATCTACAAGGAACTTAAACAAATTTACAAGAAGAAAACAAACAATCTTATCAATAAGTAGATGAAGGATATGAACAGACACTTCTCAAAAGAAGACATTTGTACAGCCAACAAACATATGAAAGGAAGCTCATCATCACTGGTCATTAGAGAAATGCAAATCAAAATCACAATGGGATACCATCTCGCACCAGTTAGAATGGCGATCCTTAAAAAGTCAGGAAACAACAGATGCTAGAGTGAATGTGGAGAAATGGAATGCTTTTACACCATTGGTGGGAGTGTAAATTAGTTCGATCATTGTGGAAGACAGTATGATGATTCCTCATCATTCTGGTTCTAGGATCTAGAACCAGAAATACCATTTGAGCCAGCAATCCCATTACTAGGTATATACCCGAAGTATTATAAATTATTCTACTATAAAGACACATTCACATGTATGTTTATTGCAGCACTATTTACAATAGCAAAGACTTGGAACCAACCCAAATGTCCATCAATGATAGACCAGATAAAGCAAATGTGGCACAGATGTACCATTGAATACCAGGAAGCCATAAAAAAGGATGAGTTGACGTCCTTTGCAGTGACACGGAGGAAGCTGGAGACCATCATTCTCAGCAAACTAACACAGGAACAGAAAACCAACACTGCATGTTCTCACTCATAATTGGGAGTTGAACAATGAGAACAGATGGACACAGGGAGGGGAATATCACACACTGGGGCCTGTTCGGGGGGGTGGGGGGGTAGAGGAGGGATATCATTAGGAGAAATACCTAATGTAGATTACTGGTTGATGGGTGCAGCAAACCACCATGACACATTTATAACTATGTAACAAACCTGCGCATTCTGCACATGTATCCCAGAACTTAAAGTATAATAATGAAAAAAGATTATACGTGAGATACACAATAAGCCATCTAACACTCAGAGGAGAAGCTGGAGTGAGAATCTTTTGAAAATTAAGGCATGTGAATGCAGCTGTGTATGAGTGATGTCAGTAGGATTGTGGACTAGGAAGGTCCAATACATAGTTCCCCCAAGGAAATATTGAAAAGCAACCAAAATTTGGCTAAAGTAATCTTCTGGGAACCCTGAAAAAGAGTCAACAACTAAGTGAAAGGACAAAAAAGAAAAAAAACACATACCAAATAGTAAAACGTTTTTTGGTTTTTCTCACTCCACCTACCTTCTCCAGAGTGACATAATCTTGCTCTGGAGGGGGCAGTAGCCCAGTTCTTAACTTCCACCTTCCAACTGGAGGAAGAAAAGAGGACAATATGTGCATGTCCTAAACTGAGAGCTGCCTGAAGAACAAGTCTCTGTTGTATCTATCTTAGAGCTCATGTCAGAAAAAGCAGCAGAAAGCAGCAAATATGGTGTATAAAATCTGTAGGACTAGGATTGTAATGGTTAATATTAAGTGTCAACTTGATTGTATTAAAGGATGTAAAGTATTGTTTCTGGGTGTATCTGGGTGTTTCTGGGCGTTGCCAGAAGAGATTAACATTTAAGGCAGTGGACTGGGAGAGGAAGACCTACCCTCAGGCAAACTCAAAGGGCAACATCCAACTGGCTGCCAGCATAGCTAGAAAAAGCAGGCAGAAGAAGATGGAAGAAGCTGACTTGCTGAGTCTTCTCACCTTCATCTTTCTCCCATACTGGATGCTTCCTGCACTTGACTATCAGACTACAAGTTCTTCAGCTTTTTGTACTCTTGGACTCACATCAGTGTCTTTCCAGGGGCTCCTGGGCCTTTGGCCACAGACCAAATGTTGCACTATTGGGTTCCTTACTTTTGAGGTTTTGGGACTTGGACTAAGCCACCACTAGTTTTCTTGCCCTCCACTTGCAGATGGCCTATTGTGGGACTTCAAGTTGCATTTGTGTGAGTCAATTATTCTTATTAAACTCCTTATTGTATATTCATATATCCTATTAGTTCTGTCCCTCTAGAGAGCCCTGACTAATAAAAGGATCCACAGATGTCTGGGCCAAGATGTCACAAGTGGAGATGTACACTCAACCATTGAAGGCCCTGAGGAAAAGCTGAGGTGAGAGTGTTTGGAAAATTAAAATATTTAAAGCATCCATGTATCAGGGGAACCAACCCCCAAAATTTCAGCATGGGTTCTTTCTATTTTCCCTAAATGTCAGCCGATCTGAGAAATAAAGAGAAAGAGTACAAAGAGAGGAATTTTACAGCTGGGCCTCCAGGGGTAACATCACATATCGGTAGGTCCCTAATGTCCCCTGAGCTGCAAAACCAGCAAGTTTTTATTAAGGATTTCAAAAGGGGAGGGGGTGTACGAACAGGGAGTATGTCACAAAGATCACATGCTTCTGAGGCCAATAAAGATCACAAGACAAAGGGAAAAGCAAGATCACAAGGCAAAGGCAAAATTAGAATTACTGAGGGTCTATGTTCGACTGTGCACATATTGCCTTGACAAACATCTTAAACAACAGAAAACAGGGTTCGAGAGCAGATAACTGGTCTGACCTCATATTCACCAGGGTGGGATTTTTTCCCCACACTAATAAGCCTGAGGGTACTGCAGGAGACCAGGGCATATTTCAGTCCTTATCTCAACCACATAAGACAGACACTCCCAGAGCGGCCGTTTATAGACCTCCTCTCAGGAATGCAATTCTTTTCCTAGGGTCTTAATATTTAATATTCCTTGCTAGGAGAAGAATTTAGTGATATCTCTCCTATTTGCACGTCCATTTATAGGCTCTCTGCAAGAAGAAAAATATGGTTCTATTCTTCCCGACACCGCAGGCAGTCAGACCTTGTGATTGTCTTCTCTTGTTCCCTAAAATCACTGTTATTCTGTTCTTTTTCAAGGTGCACTGATTTCATATTATTCAAACACACACGTTTTACAATTAATTTGTAAAGTTAGATAAAATTAGTGGTCCTGAGGTGACATACATCCTCAGCTTATGAAGATAACAGGACTAAGAGATTAAAGTAAGACAGGCACAAGAAATTATAAAAGTATTAGTTTTGGGAATGGATAAACGTCCATGAAATCTTCACAATTTATGTTCAGAGATTGAAGTAAAGACGGGTGTAAGAAATTATAAGAGTATTATTAGGCAAGTGATAAATGTCCATGAAATCTTCACAATTTATGTTCCTCTGCCACAGCTCCAACCAGTCCCTCCATTCGGGGTCCCTGACTTTCTGCAACAGTCATGTATGTGAGAGAATTGAAAAAGCAACATATAAGCCCAGGCAATATGTATGCTCAGAAAAGAAGTGAAGAGATATTAATCTTTCTACTCAGACTGATCCCTAGGGTCAGAACATGCCCTGCTAATTAGTGAAGGACTTCCCATGCACAAGCAGTCTGCAAAGATTAGAAGACTGTGCAATTTTTCCCAAATGTGCAATTTTCAATAACAACTGCAAAAACAACAACAAAAACTCACAAGGCATTCATAGAAACAGGAAAACATGGCCCATTGAAATAAATAAATTAAAGTAGTGAAAATCAACACTCAGGAAACACAGGCAGGCTGGGTGTGGTGGCTCATGTCTGTAATTCCAGTACTTTGGGAGGCTGAGGTGGGTGAATCACTTGAGACCAGGAGTTCAACACCAACCTGCCCAACATAATGAAACTAGTCTCTACTAAAATTACAAAAATTAGCTGGGTGTGGTGACAAGTACCTGTAGTCCCAGCTACTTGGGAAGCCTGAAGCAGGAGAATCACTTGAACCTGGGAGGCGGAGGCTGCAGTGAGCTGAGATCATGCCACTGCACTGCAGCCTGGCCAACAGAGTTAGACTCTGTCTCAAAAAAAAAAAAAAAGTAAAGAAAAGAAAAAGAAACACAGGCATCAGAATAACTAGACAAAGTAATTAAAACAACAGACTTAAATGTGCTCAAATTGTCAAAATATACAGACAAAAAACTAAAGGATATCAGAGAAATTTTATATAAAAATTAGAATATTAGGCAGAGTGCAGTGGCTGATGCCTGTAATCCCAGCACTTTGGGAGGCCAAGGTGGATGGATTGTCTGAGGTCAGAAGTTTGAGACCAGCCTGGGCAACATGGTGAAACCCCGTCTCTACCAAAATACAAAAAAAAATTAGCTGAGTGTGGCAGTATGCACCTGTAGTCCCAGCTACTGGAGAACCTGAGGCAGCAGAATTGCCTGAACCTGGGAGATGGAGGTTGCAGTGAGTTGAGATCATGCCACTGCACTCCAGCCTGGGCAACAGAGTGAGAATCCATCTCTAAAAAGAAAAAGTAGAATGTTTACAAAGAGAAATTATAAAATGAGACCAAACAAATTCGGGAGCTTAAAAATTCAATAACTGATTTAAAAATTCATTAGAGAACTTCAACAAATGACTGAAGCCCACAGAAAAAAGAATCATTGAATTCAAAAACAGAACAATTAAAATTATTGAGTATGAGGAGAAAAAAATGAAGAAAAGTGGCCAAAACCTAAGGAACACAAGACACTATCATAAGTTCCAATATACATATTATAGAATTTCCATAAAAAGAAGAGTGAGAGAATGGGACAGAGGGCTTATTTGAATAAATAATTGGCTAAACGTTTCTCAAATTTGAGAAAATATATAAATAAAAACAAAAGGAAGTCAACAAATTTCAAGTAGTATAAACCCAAAGAGACCCACACAGAAACACATTATAATAAAACTGTCAAAATTCAAAGACAAAGAGAGTATCTTTAAAGTAGCAAAACAACAGCAACTTGTCACATACAAGGGAATCTCAATAAGATTTTCAAAAGATTTATCAGTAGAAATCATGGAAGCTATCAGACATTGGGATGTGTTTACAAAAATAAAAGGCAAATTCTGTAAAATACTTGAAAAGGTTTTCTCTGAGCCAAACGTGAGGACACAGACCCATGACACAGCCTCAGGAGATCCTAAGAACATGTACACAAGGTGTTTTGGTTACAGCTTGATTTTATACATTTTATGAAGATAGCAATTAAAGGCAGAAACATAAGTCTATACCAGTAAAGTATACATTGTTTTGGCTCAGAAAGGTGGGACATCTTTAAGTGGGTCTTCCAGGTTATAAGTGAATTCAAAGATTTATTGATTGGCAATTGGTTGAGTTAAGCTCTATGTGAAGAGTTGACATCACCTTGAGTAAGGTAAGGGGTGTGTTGTGGAAGCAAAGGTTCTTTTTGTATAGATGTAGGTTCCCGATAGCAGACTTCAGAGAGACAGATGTGAATGTCTATTATCCGACATTAAAAGGTGTCTGACTCTCAATTAAATCTCTACTGGATAAGGAAAAGACCCGGAAAGGGGAGAGGATTCTCTGTAGAATGTAAATTTTACCTGCAAGAGAAGTCTTTGCAGAACCATGTCAAAGAAATGCATTGTGGGGTAAAATACTTTGATTTCTTTTAGTGGCTATTATCTGTCATATGATGTTATACAAAAGTTAGGTTGGAGTTGGTATCTTATTGCTCCAAAGAGTCTTCCGATCTCCCTCTTAATGTTAATTATGGTCAGTCGTGTCTAAGCTTCAAAAGAGAAAGGGCTTAATGAGGCACGTCTGATCCCCCTTCCCCATCATCTTATCATGGTCTAAACTAGTTTTTCAGGTTTCTTTGGATCCCCTTGGTTGAGAGCTGGGTGCTTTTTTTGGTTGTGACTCTAAGAATTTTACTTTTGGTTTACAGATGATATGCTTGAAGTGATGAATGAAAAAAAATGTGAACTGAGGAGTCTATATCTTGCTAAATTGTCTTTCCAAATGACAGCAAAATTATGACATTTCCAAATAAACAAAAGCTGAGAGTTTATTATGATTCATCCTGGCCTACAAGAAATGGAAAAGCATGTCAGTTATTTAAGGTGAAATAAAGGGATGCTAAACAGTAACTTGAAGCTGTATGAAGATATAAAAATATCTGATAAAGGTAAATACAGGAGCAAATATATGAAAGCAGTATTATTGAGTTATTAAAACTTCTATTTTAGGTTCAGGGGTACATGTGGGCATTTTTTTGTATAGGTAAATTATGTTTCATGAGGGTTTGCTATACAGATTGTCACCCAGGTAATAAGCATAATAACAAATAGGTAGTCTTTTTAATACTCACCCTCTTCCCACTCTCTATCCTCAAATAGGCCCTTGTGTCAATTGCTCCCTTCTTTGTGTTCATATGTACTTAATACTTAGCTCCCACTTATAAGTGAGAACATAGTGTATTGAGATTGCTGTGTCTGCTTAGTTTAAAATAATGGCCTCCATGGCAGAGCAAGATGGCCGAATAGGAACAGCTCCAGTCTCCAGCTCCCAGCATGAGCGACACAGAAGACAGGTGATTTCTGCATTTTCAACTGAGGTACTGGGTTCATCTCACTACGGAGTGCGGGACAATCGGTGCTGGTCAGCTGCTGCAGCCCGACCAGCCAGAGCTGAAGCAGGGTGAGGCATCGCCTCACCTGGGAAGCACAAGGGGGAAGGGAATCCCTTTTCCTAGCCAGGGGAACTGAGACACACAACACCTGGAAAATCGGGTAACTCCCACGCCAATACTGCGCTTTACCAAGGGTCTTAGCAAACGGGCACACCAGGAGACTATATCCCACACCTGGCCGGGAGGGTCCCACGCCCACAGAGCCTCCTTCATTGCTAGCACAGCAGTCTGCCATCTAACTGCAAGGCAGCAGCGAGGCTGGGGGAGGGGCGCCCGCCATTGCTGAGGCTTAAGTAGGTAAACAAAGCTGCTGGGAAGCTCCAACTGGGTGGAGCTCACAGCAGCTCAAGGAAACCTGCCTGTCTCTGTAGACTCCACCTCTGGGGGCAGGGCACAGTAAACAATAACAAAGCAGCAGACACCTCTGCAGACGCAAATGACTCTGTCTGACAGCTTTGAAGAGAGCAGTGGATCTCCCAACACGGAG
>NC_037689.1:81054318-81074356 GCF_003255815.1 Theropithecus gelada | reverse complement strand
GTTTTCCATAATGGTTGAACTAGTTTACAATCCCACCAACAGTGTAAAAGTGTTCCTATTTCTCCACATCCTCTCCAGCACCTGTTGTTTCCTGACTTTTTAATGATCGCCATTCTAACTGGTGTGAGATGGTATCTCATTGTGGTTTTGATTTGCATTTAGCAAAAGCCAAAATTGACAAATGGGATCTAATTAAACTAAAAAGCTTCTGCACAGCAAAAGAAACTACCATCAGAGTGAACAGGCAACCTACAGAATGGGAGAACATTTTTGCAATCTACTCATCTGACAAAGGGCTAATATCCAGAACCTACAAAGAACTCAAACAAATTTACAAGAAAAAAACAAACAACCCCATCGAAAAGTGGGCAAAGGATATGAACAGACATTTCTCAAAAGAAGACATTCATACAACCAACAGACACATGAGAATGTTTTCATGTGCTTCTTGCTAATTTGTGTATCATCTTTGGAGAAGTGTCTATTCAAGTCCTTTGCCTCTTTCTATTTTAGAAATTTTTCCTTGTTGATGATGAATTGTAGGAATTCTTTTTATGTTCTGAATACTAATTCCTTATCACATATATGATTTCAAATACACCCATACCTGGAAGATATTTTGAGTTCAGTTTCAGACCACTGCAGTAAAGCAAGTCATACAATTTATTTTTTGGTTTCCCAGTGAATATGAACTATGTTTACAATACACTATAATCTATTAAATGTGCAATAACATATGTCTAAAAAGCAATGTACATACCTCAATTAAAAATACTTTATTGCTAAAAAAAAAAAAAATGCTAACTATCACCTGAGCCTTCAGCGAGTTATAATCTTTTGATGGTGAAGGGTGTTACCTTGATGTTGATGGCTGCTGACTGATCAAGGTGGTGATTTCGAAAGTTTGGTGTGCCTGTCACAATATCTTAAAATAAGACAATGGTGAAGTTTGCTCCATCAGTTGACATTTCCTTTCATGAAAGATTTCTCCATAGTATGTCATGATATTTGATAGTATTTTACCCTCAGAACTTCTTTCAAAATTACAATTCTCTTCAACCCTGCTGCTGCTTTATCAACTAAATTTATGTAACATTCTAAATCCTTTGTTGTCATTTCCACAATTTTCATAGTGTCTTCACCAGGAGTAGATTCCATCTCAGAAACCACATTTTTTGTTCACCCATCAGAAGCCACTTCTCATTCAAGTATTTATCTCGCAATTTCAGCAATTCAGACACATCTTCAGGTTCCACTTCTAATTCGAGTTCTCTTGTGACTTTCACCACATCTGCAGTGACTTTCTCCTTTAAAATCTTGAAACCCTCAAAGTCATTCATGAGGACTGGAATCACTTTCTTCCAAACTCCTGTTAATGTTGATATTTTGACCTCCTCCCATGAATCACAAATTTTCTTAATGGTAAATCCTTTTCAAATGGCATCTAGACTGATGAATCCTTTCCAGAAGGTTTTCAGTGTACTTCTCCCAGATACATTAGCAAAATCACTATCTGATATGTTTGGCTGTGTAACCACCCAAATCTCATTTTGAATTGTAGCTCCCATAATTCCCACATGCTGTGGGAAGGGCCCAGGGAGAGATAATTGAATCATAGGGGCATTTTCCCATATGCTGTTCTCATGGTAATAAATAAGTCTCACAAGATCTGATGGTTTTATAAGGGGTTTTCCTTTTCACTTGATTCTCATTCTCTCTCTTGCCTGCCACCATGTAAGAGGTGCCTTTCACTTTCTGCCATGATTATGCCGCCTCCCCAGCCACATGGAACTGCAAGTCCATTAAACCTGTTTTTCTTTATACCAGTATCAGGTATGTCTTTATCAGCAGTGTGAAAATAGACTAATACAATAAATTATTACTGGCAGAGTGGGGTGCTGCTGGAAAGATACCCAAAAATGTGGAAGTGACTTTGGAACTGGGTAATAGGCAGAGATTGGAACAGTTTGGAGAGCTCAGAAGAAGACAGAAAGATGTGAGAAAGTCTAGAACTTCCTAGATACTTGTTGAATGGCTTTAACCAAAATGCTGATAATGATATGAACAATGAAATCCAGGCTAAGGTGGTCTCAGATGGAGATGAGGAACTTGTTGAGAACTGGAGTAAAGGTGACTCTTGCTCTCTTTTAGCAAAGAGACTGCCAGCATTTTGCACCTGCTCTAGAGGTTTGTGGAACTTTGAACTCGAGGGAGATGATTTAGGGTATCTGGCAGAAAAAAATTTCTAAGCAGCAAAGGATTCAAGAGGTGACTTGGGTGCCGTTAAAAGCATTCAGTTTTAAAAGGGAAATGGAACATAAAAGTTCAGAAAATTTGCAGCCTGACAATGTGATAGAAAAGAAAATCCCATTTTTCTGAGGAGAAATTCATGCTGGCTGCAAAAATTTGCATACATAACAAGGACCCAAATGTTAATCACCAAAACAATGGGGGAAATGTCTCCAGAGCATGTCAGAGACCTTTGTGGCAGCCCCTTCCATCACAGGCCTGGAGGCGTAAGAGGAAAGAATGGCTTCTTGAGATGGGCCCAGGGACCCCTGCTCTTTACAGCCTAGGGACTTGGTGCCCTGTGTCCCAGCTGTTCTAGCCATGACTAAAAGGGGCCAAGGTGCAACTCAGGCCACGGCTTCACAGGGTGCAAGCCCCAAGTCTTATCAACTTCCATGTGGTATTGAGCCTGTGGGTGCATAGAAGTCAAGAATTGAGGTTTGGGAACCTCCACCTTGATTTCACAGGATGTATGGAAATGCCTGGATGTTCCAGCAGAGGTGCTTTAGGGGCAGAGCCCTCATAGAGAACCTCTGCTAGGGCAATGCAGAAGGGAAATGGGTGAAAGCCCCAACACAGAGTCTCCACTGGGGCACTGCCTAGTGGAGCTCTGAGAAGGCCCCCATCCTCCAGACCCCAGAATGGTAGATCTACCATCAGTTTTCACCGTGCACTTGGAAAAGCCACAGACACTTAATGCCAGCCCATGAAAGCAGCTTGGAGGGGGGCCATACCCTGCAAAGTCACAGGGGTGGAGCTGCTCAAGACCATGGGAACCCAACTCTTGCATCGGCATGACCTGGATGTGAAACATGGAGTCAAAGGAGACCATTTTGGAACTTTAATATTGAATTACTGCCCTATTGGAAATCAGACTTGAATGGGGCATGTAGCCCTTTTGTTTTGGACAATTTCTCCCATTTGGAACAGGTGCATTTATATAATGCTTGTATCCCGATTGTATCTAGGAAGTACCTAACTTGCTTTGGTTTTATGGGTTCATAGGTGGAAGGGACTTCTCTTATCTCAGATGAGACTTTGGACTGTGGACTTTTGAGTTAATCTTGAAATGAGTTAAGACTTTAGAAGACTGTTGGGAAGACGTAATTGGTTTTGAAATGTGAGGACATGAAATTCGGACAGGGCCAGGGGTGGAATGATATGGTTTGGCTGTGTCCCCATTCAAATCTCATCTTGAATTGTACCTCCCATAATTCCCCCATGTTGTATTAGGGACATTGTGGGAGATAATTGAATTATGGCGGCATTTTCCCCCATTCTGTTCCCATGGTAATGAATAAGTCTCATGGGATATGATGATTTCATAGGGGGTTTTCATTTTCACTTGGTTCACATTCTCTCTTTTGACTGCCACCATGTAAAGCATGCCTTTCACCTTCCACCATGATTGTGAGAACACAAGGAACTGTGAGTCCATTAAATCTCTTTTACTTTATAAATTATTTAGTCTTGGGTTTGTCCTTATCAACAGTGTGAAAATGGACTAATACACTATGGTAGTTTTGTCTTATAAAATGTATTTCTTAAATAATAAGACTTGAAAGTCAAAATTACTTCTTGATCCATGGGCTGTAGAATGGTGTTGTGTTCACAGGCTTGAAAACATTACTCTCCTGGTATATGCCAATCGGAGTTCTTGAGTCACCAGGTACTTTGTCAGTGAGTAATATTTTGAAAGTAATCTTTTTCTCTGAGAAGTAGGGTTCTACAATGGGCTTAAAATATTCAGTATACCATGCTGTAAACAAACGTGCTGTCATCCAGGCTTTGTTGTTGCATTTAGAGAGCACAGGTGGATTAGATTTATTATAATTCTTAAAGGTCCTAGGATTTTCAGGATGGTAAATGAGCACTGATTTCAACCTAAAGCCAACAGCTGCATTAGCTCTTAACAAGAGGGTGAATCTGTTTTTTTGAAGCTTTGAAGCCAGGCATTGACTTCTTCCTATCTATGAAAGTCCTAGATGGCATCTTCTTCCAATATAAGGCTGTTTTATCTACATAGAAAATCTGTAGCTTAGTTAGCCACCTTCATCAGTATCTTAGCTAGATGTTCTGGGTAACATGTTGCAGCTTCTACATCAGCACTTGCTACTTCACTTTGCACTTCATGTTGTTTCTTTCCTTAAACCTCATGAACCAAGCTCTGCTAGTTTCCAACTTTTCTTCTGTAGCTTTCTTACCTCTGTCAGCTTCATAGAATTGAAGAGAGTTAGGGCCTTGCTCTGGATGAGCCTTTGGGTTAAGGTAATGTTATGACTCATTTTATCTTCCATCCAGATTACTAAGCTTTCTCCATATTAACAATAATAATGTTTATTATTATTATTATTAATGTTAGCTTGTGTGAAGTTCACTGAAGTAGCACTTTTAATTTCCTTCAAGAACTTTGTCTTTGCATTCACAACTTGACTGTTTGGCACAAGAGGCTGAACTTTGTCCTCTCTCAGGTTTAGAGATGCCCTTCTCACTAAGCTTAATCATTTCTAACTATTGATTTAAGTGAGAGATGTACCACTTTCTTTCACCTGTACAGTTAGAGGCCATTTTAGGGTTATTAACTGACCTAATTTCAATATTATCATGTCACCTGAGATAGGCAGGCCTTAGGAAAGGGAGAAAAATGAAGGAATAGCCAGTTGGTGGAGCAGTCAGAGCACACACAATATTTATTGATTAAGTTTGTGGTGCTCAAAACAATTACAACAGTAACATAAAAGAGCACTGATTGCAGCTTATCATAACAGATATAATGGTAATTATATTACTATTATATTAATCGAATTACTGAAAATGTTTGAAATGTTATGAGAATTACTGAAATGTGCCACAAAGACACAAAATGATCACATTCTACTGGAAATATAGAATCAATTGACTTTCTTGATGCAGGGTTACTACAAACTTTTAATCTGTAAAAATCTCAATATCTGCAGAACTCAATAAAGCAAAATAAAATAAAACAAGGTATGTTTATATTTTCTCCCATTCTGTAGATTTCCTTCTAGGTGTTGAACTACCATAATCTTGAGCTACATAAAACATAAGCAGATTGTTAAAACCATTTAAACTAAGGAATTTAGAGACTTTGTTGTGCTGCAATGTTTTTTTTTTTGCAGTTTTTTAAAGTAAATTGTCCTAAGGTGGCTAATTTTAAAAAAGTATACATTTATCTGCATAAATTTCATAGCTGGGAACACTATACCCTGGAGGCTTTATGACTAGTTACTTGGATATCTTCTTGGTAAGTTTATTTTAATTCTATGGGAAGCAGAAAATTTTTCTAGTTGAGATGGATGGAAAGGGGCCAGGGGCAAGGTCCTTTGAATGGATGGTAATGACCCAGGGGGTAAAGCTCCTTATTTTTCCAGCTTTTTAGGAATTTGTTCACCCATCCTTGATTTGGAGGATCTGAATTAATTCTATCTCCCAAAATCTGTCATTATAATCTCACATACCCACCTCTTCTGTGATAGTCCCTGGACCTAGTGAGAAAGGTGATTATATAGTTTAGGCACCAGGGGTTTAGCAACTAAAATAGCTTGGGCTTGGTGGGATTTGAAGTAATTTTTAAATTTTGAACCTATCAGATACAGATGCGGTTATTTCCACTCTTCCCTCCACTTTCCAAAGGCAGAGATGCCTCTTCCCATGGCCACCATGACCACAGGTCCATGGGGTGTACTGACAGACTGCCACCAATATTTCCTTAAGGCTAAAATCCTCTTCAGTTAGTTTGCATGAATGATACCTGTTGCCTTTCAGGGCAGCAGGTGCCCCTCTGGCACAAAGCAGATCCAGAAATGCCATCCAAGAGCCAATTCCAGGAATTAGAGACTCCAAGAGGCTACTTGGTCCTCTACCCCCTTGTAGTCACAACTTGAGTTCCTGCAAACTTTGCCATTATGGGCTACATGCTCTGGGGCCTCTAAGGTGCTCTTGTACCTTAGGTGGTGCCAAAGGTGCAAGACAAAGTTCCCTTTCCCTTTCCTTCTGCTTTTCTCATGTGGAAGGAGTCTTGTTCCATAGCCACCACAGCTGGAAATGTGCTGATTATCACCAGAAACCAGTAAGTCCCAAGGCTCACCAAGGCTCTCACTGTAATACCTGGGTATTGCTTCTGATTATTCAGGGCTCAAGAGCTCTTCAGTTAGCAAGTGGTGAATCCTGCCGAGACTGGGTCCTTCCCTTCAAAGCAGCAAGTATCCTTCTTACCCGGGGTATGTCTAGAAATATTGTCCAGGAGCTAGGGCTTGGAAAGGTGGCCCTATGACTCTGATTGGTACCCTTTTCTACTGTGGCTGAGCAGGTGTCCAAGATGCAAGACAAAGTTCTTCCCACTCTTCTATCTCCTCAAGCAGAGGGAAGGGGTCTCTTTTGTAGCCATGTAACCCCAGTTCTACACCCTGGGATTAGGGAGTGGTGATGCCAGCACTCCTTTATTGCCCCAGCTGGTGTTATAGTAGGTCATGTGTATCCCAAGTCTCCTGGCTCTGTGCCCAATTCAGCACTAGTACTCATCTAGTGGTCACAGCTCTTGTGTCCTAAACTGCCTTTTAAGTTTATTTGGGCCCCCAGAGAACTGTACCCCATAATGGCAAAGTTTGCAGGAACTCAAATTCTGACCACTGGGATGGGCAATTCACGTCTGCCTAGAGCTGGTTTAAATGCTCCCTCCATGACTGGGTGTCAGCTGAGTTCGGTTCAGTTTTGTTTTCTGTTATAATAGAGAATTACTGAGTTCAATGCCTCACAAATTCTGGATTCTCTCCCCAGCCTACAGAAATGTTTACACATCATGCCACTGCTGCCAGGTATGGAGGAGGCATGGCATCTGTGACTCAAGATTCTTTTTCCTACCTCCTCAGTGCCTCTTTCAGTGATATGATGTTAAAACCAGGTACTATATGTGCTCAACTGATTTTTGGTTCTTATGAAGGAGTTTGTGTGTGTGTGTAGATATTTGTTGAACTGGTGTCCTTGTGGGCCAGACAATTGGTGGAGCCTTCTATTCTGACTCCATGCTCCGCCTCTCCCAGGGTTCCTCTTACTATCATATTTTAGCTGGGACAAATAGATGATATTTTAAAGGTAGTACAAATACCAAACCAGACAGGATTTGATTTGGGAGCCATATACAGGCTGTCATTGTAAAAAGGATAAAGTCTTAGCTAGTGAACTATAGCAGGAGACAGTTACCATTGCTCTTTCTAGAAGAAAAACTAGAGGCAGTTTAGTCTTGGCTAGCAAAAGGTGGCTTTTTATGTAGATGAAACACCTGAAGCAGTCAAAAATACTTAATTTTTGCTGGCCTTTTAAAATTTTCATTTTGCATTTTGCAGCTGCCGAAGTTTAACCAATTCACAGGTCTTGTTATTCATAATTTGGAATTCTCCTTTGGATTTAACCAAATAGGATAGAGTTGGTCAAACCCAATGTGAAAAAGAAAACAACAATGACAAGAAAATACAAATAATGAAATCAGAAACAAATGAATAAACACAAAATAGTTAAGCAAAACAAATGATTATACTGTTTATACTATAAATGAGCACTCTAATGATAAGGAGAAATTAAGATCAGCTTATTGTAAATAATAACTTTTAGTTATTAAGGAGAATTTTTAATACAAAACTCCAGCTCAGGTACTTTAGGAATGCGGCCCAGGCTGAAAACTGCTCTCTACCATCTTAAAAGCTGGAAAAACAAGTCTTCCCTTTTGGAAGTGAGTAAACTCCAGAAAAAGACTTGTACAGCAAAATAAACATTAGTTATTACCCAAATTTGGGGAGATTGGTGATCCTCTGGGAGGGGGAAGCTTCCAGATGTCAGCAAATTTTCCTATTGGTTTGAATAATCAAAATAGCCAAAGCCTAAGCAATGTTTGATTTGTATGTATATATAAGCTATACCAAGCATCAATCAGGGAATGTGTGGCAGGTTAGGGCCACCTTCACATGGAGTCCTGTCTGTTGGTCACTAATTTGTAAGCCAAAAAGTATCTGAGATAGGTCTCAACAAATTTAGAGTATATTTTTCATTCTTATGAAGGAGCTTTTCTGTTGGCTCTTGACACAGCCTCAGGAGGTTCTGAAAACTTGTGCTTGATTTTACAGCTGGATTTTATACATTTTAGGGAGACAGAAATTACAGGCAATATATGTAACTTATACATTGATCGGCCCAGAAAGCAGGACACCTCAAAATGGTGGCTCCCAGATGATAGGTATATTCAAAGATTTTCTGATTGGCAATTGGTTGTAAGAATTAAGCTTTGTCTGAAGAGTTGAAGTCAAATTGGGTTAAGGTAAGGGGGTGTTGTGGAAGCCAAGGTTCTTATCATGTAGATGAACCCTAGAGATAGCAGGCTTCAGAGTGAATAGTTGTGAATGTCTCTTATGAGACCTTAAAGTGTGTCGGACTCTCATGAAAAGACGTAGTAAGAGATGGAGATTCTCTACAGAATATAAATTTCCCACATAAGAGGTAACTTTTCAAGGCCATTTCAAAATATGTCAAGGAAATACATTTTAGGGCGAAATACTTTGATTTTCCTCAGAGCCTGCTATTTGTCATGTGATGTTATAGCAGAGTTAGGTTGGAATTTGGTGTTTTATTGTAACAAAGTGTCTATTTTGTCAGTCTTAAGATCTCTGTTTTAACGTTAATTCTCGTTAGTTGTGTCTAAACTCTAAAAGGAGGAGGGTATAATAAGATATGTCTGATCCTCCCTTCCCATCATGTCCTGAACTAGCTTTTCAGGCTTTTTGGGGATCACCTTGGCTGAGAAAAGGGTCCGTTCTGTTGGTTGGTAGGCTTAGAATTTCATTTTTTGGTTTACACTATCCATTATTAAAAATAAAGTTTCAAGATTTCAGTATTATTGTACAGTTGTCTGGTTCTCCCTTCAATTCCATCAATGTTTGCTTCATACGTATATATAGGCTGTGATATTTGGTGCACATATTTTTATAATAGTTTTTTTCTTTTTGTTGAAATGATTATTTTATCAATATATAAAATCCTTCTTTTCTTGTGAAACAATTTTTGACATAATTTATTGTATCTGATATTGCTATAACCACCCTGATCTCCATTGTTTACTATTTGTGTGTAACATCTTTTTACATTTTTTAAAAATTTCAACCTAAGTTTGTCTTTATATGTGGAAAATATTTTGTAGTCTCCATATAGTAGGGTAACTTTTTCAATTGATTCTACCAATCTGTGCTTTATTATTAGGGAGTTTCACCTATTTACATGAGGCGATTACTTGCTGCAAAGAACTATTTCTAATTTTCTATATCCTATAGTGCTTTTATCCCTCATTTTTTCCCTACAGTCTTCCTCTGTGCCTAGTTGATTTTTTGAAAATATATATTTAAAACATTTTTTTGTGTGTGCATTCTATACATTTTTTCTGTGGTTACTCATGGGAGTCACATATAACATAATAAACTAATAACAATCAATTTTAAATTGATATAAACTTAACTTTAATCACATGCAAAGACAACTCCTTTACAGCTCTATCCCCTATCACCACCCTCCACACCTTATTATATTGATGTCACAAATTACATATTTATATATTGTATACCTATTAATATAGATTTATAATTATTTTTATACATTTTTAAATCAAGTAGAATAATTAAAAGTATAGTTATTAACCAAAATTACAATGCTTTTCTTGTGTGTGTTTTTTTCCACTTAACCCACCAATCCCATCATTGGGTATATATCCAAATGAGCATAAATCATTCTGTTATAAAGACACATGCACATGCATGTTAATTGCAGCACTATTCACAATAGCAAAGACATGGAATTAACCTAAATGTCCATCAACAGTAGACTGGCTAAAGAAAATATGGTACATATACACCATGGAATAGTACACAGCCGTATAAAAGAGTGTGATAATGTCCTATGCATCAACATAGATGTCCTAAGCATCAACATAGATGCAACTGGAGGCCATTATTTTTGCTTCCTTCAGGGTCTCTTGTAAGGCAGGCCTGGTGGTGATAAAATCTCTAAGCATTTGCTTATCTGTAAAGGATTTTATTTCTCCTTCACTTATGAAACTTAGTTTGGCTGGATATGAAATTCTGGGTTTAAAATTCTTTTCTTTAAGAATGTTGAATATTGGCCCCCACTCTCTTCTGGCTTGTAGAGTTTCTGCCGAGAGATCTGCTGTTAGTCTGATGGGCTTCCTTTTGTGGGTAACCCGACCTTTCTCTCTGGCTGCCCTCAAGATTTTTTCCTTCATTTCAACTTTGGTGAATCTGGCAATTATGTGTCTTGGAGTTGCTCTTCTCGAGGAGTATCTTTGTGGCATTCTCTGTATTTCCTGGATTTGAATGTTGGCCTGCCCTACTAAGTTGGGGAAGTTCTCCTGGATGATATTCTGAAGAGTGTTTTCCAACTTGGTTCCATTTTCTCCCTCACTTTCAGGCACCCCAATCAGATGTAGATTTGGTCTTTTTACATAATCCCATACTTCTTGCAGGCTTTGTTCATTTCTTTTTCTTCTTTTTTCTTTAGATTTCTCTTCTCGCTTCATTTCATTCATTTGATCCTCAATCGCTGATACTCTTTCTTCCAGTTGATCGAGTCGGTTACTGAAGCTTGTGCATTTGTCATGTATTTCTCGTGTCATGGTTTTCATCTCTGTCCGTTCGTTTATGGCCTTCTCTGCATTAATTATTCTGGTTATCAATTCTTCTACTGTTTTTTCAAGATTTTTAGTTTCTTTGCGCTGGGTACGTAATTCCTCCTTTAGCTCTGAGAAGTTTGATGGACTGAAGCCTTCTTCTCTCATCTCGTCAAAGTCATTCCCTGTCCAGCTTTGATCTGTTGCTGGCGATGAGCTGTGTTCCTTTGGAGGGGGAGATGCGCTCTTATTTTTTGAATTTCCAGCTTTTCTGCCCTGCTTTTTCCCCATCTCTGTGGTTTTATCTGCCTCTGGTCTTTGATGATGGTGACGTACTGATGGGGTTTTGGTGTGGGTGTCCTTCCTGTTTGTTAGTTTTCCTTCTAACAGTCAGGACCCTCAGCTGTAGGTCTGTTGGAGATTGCTTGAGGTCCACTCCAGACCCTGTTTGCCTGGGTGTCAGCAGCAGAGGCTGCAGAAGATAGAATATTGATGAACAGCGAGTGTACCTGTCTGATTCTTGCTTTGGAAGCTTCCTCTCAGGGCTGTGCTCCACCGTGTGAGGTGTGGGGTGTTGGTCTGCCCCTAGTGGAGGATGTCTCCCCGTTAGGCTACTCAGGTGTCAGGGACCCACTTGAGCAGACAGTCTATCCGTTCTCAGATCTCAACCTCCATTTTGGGAGATCCACCGCTCTCTTCAAAGCTGTGAGACAGAGTCGTTTTCATCTGCAGAGGTTTCTGCTGCTTTTTTTGTTGTTATTGTTGTTGTTTTTGTTGTTTAGCTGTGCCCTGTCCCCAGAGGTGGAGTCTACAGAGACTGGCAGGCCTTCTTGAGCTGCTGTGAGCTCCACCCAGTTCGATCTTCCCAGGGCTTTGTTTACCTACTTAAGCCTCAGCAATGGTGGGCGCCCCTCCTCCAGCCTCGCTGCTGCCTTGCAGTTGGATCGCAAACAGCTGTGCTAGCAATGAGGTCCCTCCGTGGGCGTGGGACCCTCCCGGCCAGGTGTGGGATATAATCTCCTGGTGTGCCCGTTTGCTTAAAGCGCAGTATTAGGGTGGGAGTTACCCGATTTTCCAGGTGTTGTGTGTCTCTGTTCCCCTGGCTAGGAAAAGGGATTCCCTTCCCCCTTGCACTTCCCAGGTGAGGCGATGCCTCGCCCTGCTTCAGCTCTCGCTGGCGGGGCTGCAACAGCTGACCAGCACCAATTGTCCCGCACTCCCCAGTGAGATGAACCCCGTACCTCAGTTGATAATGCAGAAATCACCTGTCTTCTGTGTCGCTCGCTCTGGGAACTGGAGACTGGAGCTGTTCCTATTCAGCCATCTTGCTCCCCTCCCCATCTCAAAATATCTTATAATTTCCTTTGTGATTTTTGCTTTGACTCAGTGGGTTTTTATCAGTGTGTTTAATTGTCATATATTTGTGAAAATTCCAAATTTCCCTCAGCTATTGATTTCTATTTTTATTTCATTTTATTTGGAGAATATACATTGTATAATTTCAACTACATTAATTTATGTGGTTTGTTTAATGCTCTAAAATATGGTCTACCCTGGAGAATGTTCCATGTGCAATTGAAAAAATGTTTGTTCTGCTATTGTTTGGTGGGATGTTCTCTAGATGTCTCTCTGGTCTATTTGGTTTATAGTGCATTTCAAGTTTTCTATTTCAATGTTGATCTTTGCCTGGTAGTTGTGCCTATCCATTATTAAAAATGATGCATTGAAGTTGCCCACTATTGTTGTTGAATTTTATATCTCTCCTTTTAATTTATCTTAGTTTTCTCTTTATTTGTTTTAAGGCTGTGCTGTTAGGTGAATGTGTTTATAATTTTCTTTCTTCCTGAGGTAGTAAAACATATTTCATTATAATATCTCCCCTTATCACAGCAATATTTTTACTTTAAGTCAATTTTGCATATTAGTGTAGCCACTCCACACTACGTATGCTTTCTTTACATTTATTTATACCTTTCAATCTACAGTGTGACTCCTGTAGAAAATACATAACTGTATTTTGCTTTTTAAAATCTCATTTGATTATCTCTGCCTTGATTACATTGTTTATTTAATCTATTCACATTTAACTTTATTATTGAAAGAATTGGATTTACACCTGCCATTTTACTGATTTAAAACAAATTTTATGTTTTTCTGTTCCCATATCTCTTCTTTACTGTTGTTTTTTGTAGTAAGTGAATATTTTCTAATGTGGCATTTTTATTACTTTAACAATTTTCTTCACAGCATATTTACCTTAATTTTTCACTGTAATTTTTTTATTGTTTGCTTTGAGGTTTGCTATATACTTTTTTAAAATTAATTTTTAATTTTTATGGTCACATGGTAGGTATATATATTTATGGGATACATGAGATATTTTGACACAGGTATAAATGTGTAATAATCACATAAGGGTAAATAGGGTATCCATCAACTCAAGCATTTATCATTTCTTTGTGAAACAAATATTCCAATTTTTAACTATTTTAAAGTGTATAACCAATTATTGTTTACTGTAGTCATCCTGCTATCAAATACTAGAACCTATTCATTCTCTCTAACAAAATTTGTGGACTCATTAACCATGCCCACTTTCTGCCCCCACCCCACTACACTTCCCAGGCAGTGATAACCATTATTCTGCTCTCTATCTCCATGAGTTCAGTAGTTTTAATTTTTACGTCCCACAAATGAGTGAGAGCACGTGAAGTTTGACTTTCTCTCCCTGGCTTATTTCACTTAACATAACGATCCCCAGTTTCATGTTGTTGAAAATGACAGGATAACATTTTTTTTAAATGGCTGAACATTACTCCACTGTGTATATAGATCCCATTTTCTTTATTTATTTACCTGTTGATGGACACTTAGGTTGCTTCCAAATCTTGGCTATTGCGACTAATGTTGCAATAAACATGGAAGTGCAAAAATCTTTTCAATACACTAATTTTTAAAGGTATACACACAGCAGTGGGATTGTTGGATCATATGGTAGTTTTATTCTTAGTTTTTTAAAGAACCTCCAAACTGTTATCCACAATGGTTGCACAAATTTGCATTCCTGTCAAAAGTGCATAGGGGTTTCCTTTTCTCCACAACCTTATCAGCATTTGTTATTGCCTATCTTTGGATAAAAGTCATTTTAATTAGGGTGAAATGATATCTCATTGTAGATTTAATGTGCATTTCTCTGATAATCAGTGATGTTGAAAACCTTTACATACCCGTATTTTCCATTTGTATATCTTTTTAAAAGAAATACATATTCAGCTATTTTACCTATTTTTTTTTTTTATTATACTTTAAGTTCTGGGATACATGTGCAGAAAGTGCAGGTTTGTTACATAGGTATACATGTGCCATGGTGGTTTGCTGCACCCATCAACCCGTCAACTACATTAGGTATTTCTCCTAATGTTATTCCTCCCCTTAGCCCCCAACTCTCTGACAGGCCCTGGTATGTGATGTTCCCCTCCCTGTGTTCATGTGTTCTCATTGTTCAACTCCCACTTATAAGTGAGAACATGTGGTGTTTGATTTTTTGTTCCTGTGTTAGTTTGCTGAGAATGATGGTTTCCACCTTCAACCATGTCCCTGCAAAGGACATGAACTCGTCCTTTTTTATGGCTGCATAGTATTCCACGGTGTATATATGCCACATTTTCTTAACCCAGTCTATCATTGATGGGCATTTGGGTTGGTTCCAAGTCTTTCTATTGTGAACAGTGCTGCAATAAACATGCATGTGCATGTGTCTTTATAGTAGAACAATTTATAGTCTTTTGGGTATATACTCAGTAATGGGGTTGCTGGGTCAAATGGTATTTCTGGTTTTAGATCCCTGAGGAATCATCACACTGTCTTCCACAATAGGTTGAACTAACTTACACTCCCACCAACAGTGTAAACGCTTTTCTATTTCTCCACATCCTCTCCAGCATCTGTTGCTTACTGACTTTTTAATTATTGCCATTTTAACTGGTGTAGGATAGTATCTCATTGTGGTTTTGATTTGCATTTCTCTAACGACCAGTGATTATGAGCTTTTTTTTATATGTTTGTTGGGCACATAAATGTCTTCTTTTGAGAAGTGTCTGTTCATATCCTTTGCCCACTTTTTGATGGGATTGTTTGTTTTTTCTTGTAAATTTAAGTTCTTTGTAGATTCTGGATATCAGCCCTTTGCAAGATGGATAGATTGCAAAAATTGTGTGCCATTCTGTAGGTTGTCTGTTCACTCTGATGATAGTTTCTTTTGCTGTAGAGAAATTAATTAGTTTTAATTAGATCCCATTTGTCAATTTTGGCTTTTGTTGCCATTTCTTTTGGTGTTTTAGTCATGGAGTCTTTGCCCATGCTTATGACCTGAATGGTATCACTTGGGTTTTCTTCTAGGGTTTTAATGGTTTTAGGTCTTACGCTTAAGTCTTTCATCTATCTTGAGTTATTTTTTTTGTATAAGGTGTAAGGAAGGGGTCCAATTTCAGTTTTCTGCATATGGTTAGCCAGTTTCCCCAACACCATTTATTAAATAGGGAATCCTTTCCCCATTGCTTTTTTTTGTCAGGTTTGTCAAAGATCAGATGGCTACAGATTTGTGGTGTTATTTCTGAGGACTTTGTTCTGCTGCATTGGTCTACATGTCTGTTTTGGTACCAGTACCATGCTGTTTTGGTTGCTGCAGCCCTGTAGTATAGTATGAAGTCATGTAACATCATGCCACCAGCTTTTTTTCTTTCTGCTTAGGATTGTCTTGGCTATATGGGCTCTGTTTTGGTTCCCTATGATATTTAAAGTAGTTTTCTCTAATTCTGTGAAGAAAGTCAGTGGTGGCTTGATGGGAATAGCATTGAATCTATAAATTACTTTGGGCTGTATGGCCATTTTCACAATATTGATTCTTCCTATCCATGAGCATGGAATGTTTTTCCATTTGTTTGGGTCCTCTCATTTCCTTTAGCAGTGGTTTGTAGTTCTCCTTGAAGAGGTCCTTCACATTCCTTGTGAGTTGTATTCCTAGGAATTTTATTCTCTTTGTAGCAATTGTGAATATGATTTCACTCATGATTTGTCTCTCTGCTTGCCTATTATTGGTGTATAGGAGTGCCTGTGACTTTTGCACATCGATTTTGTATCCTGAGACTTCGCTGAAGGTGTTTATCAGCTTAAGGAGATTTTGGACTGAGGTGATGGGGTTTTCTAAATATACAATCATGTCACCTGCAAACAGGGACAATTTGATTTCCCATTTTCCTAATTGAATATCCTTTATTTCTTTCTCTTGCCTGATTGACCTAGCCAGAACTTCCAACAATATGTTGACTAGGAATGGTGAGAGAGGGCATCCTTGTCTTGTGCCAGTTTTCAAAGGAAATGCTTCCAGTTTTTGCCCATTCAGTATGATATTGGCTCTGGGTTTGTCATAAATAACTCTTATTATTTGGAGATATTCCATCAATGCCTACTTTATTGAGAGTTTTTAGCATGAAGGGGTGTTGAATTTTGTCAAAGGCCTTTTCTGCATCTGTTGAGATAATCATGTGGTTTTTGTCATTGGTTCTGTTTATGTAATTGATTATGTTTATTGATTTGCATATGTTGAAGCAGCCTTGCACATCCCAGGGAAGAAGCCTACTTGATCGTGGTGGATAAGCTTTTTGACGTGCTGCTGGATTTGGTTTGCCGGTATTTTATTGAGGATTTTCACATTGATGTTTGTCAGGAATAATGGCCTGACATTTTCTTTTTTTGTTGTGTCTTTGCCGGGTTTTGGTATCAGGATGATGCTGGCTTCATACAATGAGTTAGAGAGGAGTCCCTATTTTTCTCCTGTTTGGAATAGTTTTAGAAAAAAATGATACCAGCTCCTCTTTGTACCTCTGGTAGAATTCAGCTGTGAATCCATCTGGTCCTGTGCTTTTTTGTGTTCATCGGCTGATAATTAGTGCCTCAAATTCAGAACTTGTCATTGGTCTATTCAGGGATTTGACTTCTTCCTGGTTTCATCTCAGGAAGATGTATGCATACAGGAATTCAGTCATTTTTTCGAGATTTTCTAGCTTATTTACATAGAAGTGTTTATAGTATTTTCCGATGGTAGTTTGTATTTCTGTGGGATCGATGGTGATATCCCGTTTATCATTTTTTATTGTGTACATTTGACTTTTCTCTCTTTTCTTTATTAGTGTGGCTAGTGGTCTATCTATTTTGTTGATCTTTTCAAAAAACCAGCTCCTAGATTCATTGATTTTTTAAGGGTTTTTCGTGTCTCTATCTTTTTAGTTCTTCTCTGATCTTAGTTATTTCTTGTCTTGTGCATTTGTTTGCTCTTGCTTCTCTAGTTCTTTTAATTGTGATGTTAGGGTGCTGATTTTAGATCTTTCCTGCTTTCTCCTGTGGGCATTTAGTGCTATAAATTTCCCTGTAAACACTGCTTACCTGTATCCCAGAGATTCTGGTATGTTGTGTCTTTGTTCTCATTGATTTCAAAGAGCTTATTTATTTCTGCCTTAATTTCGTTATTTACCCTGTAGTCATTCCAGAGCAGATTGTTCAGTTTCCATGTAGTTGTGCAGTTTTGAGTAAGTTTGTTAACCCTGAGTTCTAATGTGATTACACTGTTGTCTGAGAGACTGTTATGCTTTTCATTCTTTTGCATTTTCTGAAGAGCGTTTCACTTCCAATTATGTGGTCAATTTTAGAATAAATGTGATGTGGTGCTGAGAAAAATGTATATTCTGTTGATTTGGGCTGGAGAGTTTTGTAGATGTCTATTAGATCTGATTCAACCAGAGCTGAGTTCAAGTCCTGGATATCCTCGTCAATTTTCTGTCTTGTTGATCTGTCTAATGTTGACAGTGGGGTGTTAAAGTCTCCCATTCTTATTGTGTGGGAGTCTAAGTCTCTTTGTAGGTCTCTGAGAACTTGCTTTATGAATCTGGGTGCTCCTATATTGGGTGCATATATATTTAGAATAGTTAACTCTTCTTGCTGCATTGATCTATTTACCACTGTGTAATGCCCTTCTTTGTCTTTTATGATCGTTGTCAGCTTAAAGTCTGTTTTATCAGAGACTGGGATTGAAACCACTGCTATTTTTTGCTTTTCATTTGCTTGGTAAATATTCCTCCATCCCTTTATTTTTAGCCTTTGTGTGTGTTTTCACATGAGATGGGTCTCCTGAATACAGCACACTGATGGGTCTTGACTCTATCCAATTTACCAGCCTGTGTCCTTTAATTGGGGACATTTAGCCCATTTACATTTAATGTAAATATTTTTATATGTGAATTTAATCCTGTCATTATGATGCTAGCCGGTTATTTTGCTTGTTAGTGGATGCAGTTTCTTCAAAGTGTCAGTAGGCTTTACAATTTGGTATGTTTTTGCAGTGGCTGGTACCGGTTTTTTCTTTCCATATTTAGTGCTTCCTTCAGGAGTTCTTGTAAGGCAGGCCTGGGGGTGACAAAATCTCTCAGCATTTTCTTGTCTGTAAAGGATTTTAATTCTCCTTCACTTATGAAGCTTAGTTTGGCCCAATATAAAATTCTGAGTTGAAAATTCTTTTGCTTAAGAGTGTTGAATATTAACCCCAACTCTCTTCTGACTTGTAGAGTTTCTGCAGAGAGATCCCCTGTTAGTCTGGTGGACTTCCCTTTGTGGGTTTCACGGCCTTTCTCTCTGGTTGCCCTTAACATTTTTTTCTTCATTTCAACCTTGGTGAATCTGATGATTATGTGTCTTGGGATTGCTATTCTCAAGGAGTATCTTTGTGATTTTCTCTGTATTTCTTAAATTTGAATGTTGGCCCATCTGGCTAGGTTGGAGAAGTTCTCCTGGATAATATCCTTAAGAGAGTTTTCCAATTTGGTTCCATTCTCCCCATCACTTTCAGGTACAACAATCAAACGTAGGTTTGGTCTTTTCATATAGACCCATATTTCTTGCAGGCTTTGTTCATTCCTTTTCATTCTTTTTTCTCTAATCTTGTCTTCATGTTTTACTTCATTAAGTTGATCTTCAATCTCTGATATCCTTTCTTGCACTTGATGGATTCAGCTACTGATACTTGTGTATGCTTCACAAAGTTCTCATGCTGTGTTTTTCAGTTCCATCAGGTCATTTATGTTCTTCTCCAAACTGGTTATTCTAGTTAGCAATTCATCTAATTTTTTTTTCAGAGTTGTTTACTTCCTTTCATTGGGTTAGAATATTCTCCTTTAACTCAGAGGAGTTTGTTATTACCCACCATTTGAAGCCTACGTCTGTCAGTTCTTTTTTTTTTTTTTTTTTTTTAAATTTATTTATTATTATTATACTTTAAGTTGTAGGGTACATGTGCATAACGTGCAGGTTTGTTACATATGTATACTTGTGCCATGTTGGTCTGCTGCACCCATCAACTCGTCATTTACATCAGGTATAACTCCCAATGCAATCCCTCCCCCCTCCCCCCTCCCCATGATAGGCCCCGGTGTGTGATGTTCCCCTTCCTGAGTCCAAGTGATCTCATTGTTCAGTTCCCACTTATGAGTGAGAACATGCGGTGTTTGGTTTTCTGTTCTTGTGATAGTTTGCTAAGAATGATGGTTTCCAGCTGCATCCATGTCCCTACAAAGGACGCAAACTCATCCTTTTTTATGGCTGCATAGTATTCCATGGTGTATATGTGCCACATTTTCTTAATCCAATCTGTCACTGATGGACATTTGGGTTGATTCCAAGTCTTTGCTATTGTGAATACTGCTGCAATAAACATACGTGTGCATGTGTCTTTATAGCAGCATAATTTATAATCCTTTGGGTATATCCCCAGTAATGGGATGGCTGAGTCATATGGTACATCTAGTTCTAGATCCTTGAGGAATCGCCATACTGTTTTCCATAATGGTTGAACTAGTTTATAATCCCACCAACAGTGTAAAAGTGTTCCTATTTCTCCACATCCTCTCCAGCACCTGTTGTTTCCTGACTTTTTAATGATCGCCATTCTAACTGGTGTGAGATGGTATCTCATTGAGGTTTTGATTTGCATTTCTCTGATGGCCAGTGATGATGAGCATTTTT